>NC_056745.1:16377663-16382663 GCF_019279795.1 Protopterus annectens
TTGCTACTTAAACACAGAGCAACAGGGACTGCAACAACATGCATTTTCTGAATAAAAAGAAGCATAAATCAACAGTATAAAAATATGACAGAAAACCAGAACATTATGCAAAATCAAGGACAGATGAAAAGCCACTGTAGTACTTATGCCTACCTTGGATGGGGGGATACTCTGCACACTTACACTGCATAACTGCTCCTTACCTTGCTTGGACACATCCAGAGTCACTACATGGGGGAGTGGGGTGCAATAAGTATGTCACAATTTGAAATGTCTCTGACTGACACTGATGGCCCTGACACATTTGTCATACCTTTCAACCTCAGAGCAAGAAATCTGGACAAAGCTATAAATAGAAGTGGGACAAAGGTCCAAAATAAGGACAATTTTTAAATATTGCTCTTATAAACTTTGAAAGATAATAGAATAGTAGGTCTTGCATTAGTATGAATTTTCTGAAGGGTATGAAATTTGAAACTCAAATGTCTGTCATTATTTTCTAACTTCAATCTTTAATGATTTGACACTAATTTGCCAGAAAACCACAATGTTATGAAAAATGGACCAAAAATGTGATGCAAAAATATAAAATAACCACACAATACAGCTGGGAACCTGTCAAAGAAGGGACACTTTTTTAATATTAGTACTGTTAAGTTGAGCAGCTGACAAAATAAGAGAATCGACATGCATTTCTGAAATAAAAGTAATCTATAACTCTGATCATTACAATTATTTATTAATTGTAAACCCTCCACATTTTCTTCTAAAATTGCCATTTTGCAGAGGGATCATTAGGGGGTAGAGCAACATTTAGAGCCAAAGTTGGGGACAGTTGAGAGGTTTGGACATACCTAATTCTATAAAGCAATTTATTTGTGCATATCTCTCAACCTTTTAATGCAGGACATCTGGACAAGGCCAAATATATCGGGGGAACATACAGACAGTACTAAAACTTGCTCTTGTATAAACTTATACAGTTGGCAGAATAATAGGTTTTGCTTTAGCATGCATTTTTCTGAAGGGTATGAAGTCTGAAACTCAATGTCTGTCATTATTTAGTGACACCGTTTCTAAATGATTTGCCAGAAAAACACAAATTTTATGAGGAACAAAACAAAAATAAGAAGCAAAAATCTATTCATTCTGTGAAAATCTAGACAGTGGTGAGGTATAGTTCAGCCGGGCTGTATTTGAGTTTGCCGCCCTTCACCCCCACAAAATCATGGCTGAATGGGGCCTCCCCCCAGCAGCCATTCCAATGTCCCATTACTTGGCTATTTCACCCCTTTCATAGGTTCATAGGTTCATAGGTAGATACTAGGCTATCCTAGGGCATTTATAAGCCTAGTCAGAGTGTATTTGGCTTCCGCCTCCCTATTAGATTAGCCTACTGTGCCACTGTAAAGTAGGTCACAGAAGGTACCCTTTTAAGATTAGTTTACTGTGCCACTGTCTAGCAGGGACACAGAAGAGATCCTAGGGGTGAATTTGCGATTTCTCATCCATGTGTCCAGATTTCGCTTGAAGAGGGTCAGCGAGGGGCTATGTCTAACATGGACTGGGTTCTATTCCAGAGTGAGGGGAGCCTTTGGGAAATGAATCTGTCCCTCCAGCATGTCCTATTCATTTTTGTGCTGAGGTTTAGGTCCCTGGAGCGTGTAGCTCTAAGGGACTTGGATTTTTTGAGGTGGAGCATGTCCATTAATTCTGGGTCTGACATGGCTTTGTACGTCAGGCATAGATCGCCTCTGAGTAGGCGGTAAACAACTGAGTAGAGCTGGAGTTTCTTTAGTTGAGCTGCATAGGACATCTGTTTGTAGCCCATGATCCTCTTGGTGAGGTACTTTTGGGGTCTCTCCAGTTGCTGCTGGTGTCGGGTAAGGTACATCCCAAAAGGGGCATTGTATTAAATTATGGGCCTGATGAATGACGAGTAGAGGGGCACAATGACCGCTCTTGATCTAGATGCGAACCCTTTTGTGATACGGTGGGCTATATAGAAGGTCTTTCTAACCACTTTGGCAACGTGATTATCAAAGGAGAGATTACTATCTATGTTGGTCCCTAAATCTCTAATTACTTCTTCCTACTTAATGGATTATCACCTATGTGGTAATTTGTGGGCACCTTGTTTTTCCCAAAGGGGATGACTATGCATTTTTTAGCATTTAGCTTGAGACCGTGGCTCTGGCACCAAGCATCCGTCTCTGTGAGACCCTTTTAGAGGATGCTTGTGTCAGCTGGAGATTCGATTATGGCCCCCAGTTTGCAGTCATCTGCGAACTTTGTCAGCCATAATCCCCCCGTGTTAGCCTGAACCTCAGAGAAGTATATACCGAACAAAAGAGGTCCCAGAACTGAACCCTGTGGGACGCCACTTGTAACTGGTTTGGATTCGGACATGGCACCTGCGATTCTGACCATGTGGGTTCTATCTCCGAGCAAGTGTGCAACCCATCTTGTGATATAGGGGTTGATATTTAAGCTGGTAAGCTTATTTATGATGCCTGAGTGGGGTATTGTGTCGAAGGCTTTTTTGAGGTCCAGGTAGGCTGTGTGAACTACCTTGCCCTCATCTATGGCTTTGGTAACTGTTTCAAAGAAATCAACTAGGTTTAAGAGGCAAGTTCTGCTCTTAACAAAGCCGAATTGGGTAGGGTCCAGTGTCTGGAGGCTCCCAATTTCTTTGTTTATGAGTTCCATGATAATACGCTCCATAGCTTTACAGACCAGACTAGTCAGGCTTATGGGGCGATAGTTTCCGAGGTCCGTTCTGGCACCTCCTTTGTGGAGTGGGACCACTGTAGCTGTACGCCATTCTTTGGGTACATATCCTGTAGTAAGGCTAAGTTTGAACAGTGACTTAATGTGAGGGTTCAGTTCTTCTTGGAGCTCATGTAAGACACAGCCTGGGACACCGTCTGGTCCCATAGATGCTGTGTTTTTTGCTTTGGAGAGGGCAGCTTTCACCTGTGCATCTGTGATGTCAGGGAGGTTACATTCAGTTGGGATAGGCATTTGCTCCTTTGGGGGGGAGAGGTTTGCGCTGAATCTGTCTGCCAGGATGTTGGCTATGTCTGTAGGTTCGGTATATTTTGTGCCGTTATGCAACAATTCAGAGCATATCTGGGAGTTTCCGCCCATGTTCCTGACATAACTAAAGAAGGCCTTGTGATTATCTTTAGTGTCTAGGGCAATTTTTCTTTCGAACTGGCCTTTGATGATTTTATGAGGGATAGAAGTTTCTTGCTAATACTGATCAGAGATGCCTTCCCTTTTTGGGATTTTGCTCTGTCATGTAGTAGCTTCCTCCTTCTGTTGTATAGCTTATTTATGTCTGAGGTCCACCAAACCGGTCTCCTGTTTTTGGAGGAGTGAGTCTTGGTTTTATTTGGGATAGCACGATCTATGCATTCCTGCAGGTGCTCATAGAATGCATTTGTAAAGGATTCTGTGGATTGGGCTGTATTATCCTCTGGACCAGGGGCTTTGAAGGATTCCACCCCAGTCTTGAGAAGTGCAAAGTTGGCTTTTGAGAAATTCTTTGCAGTGATTTCCTTGGCTGGGTGTGGGAACGGGATATGAATGTCCAGGGAAATTTGTTTATGGTCTGATCTTACCAATGAGGGTTTACCTCTGGTGTGGAACATAGAGTCCCCATGTTGGTGATGACCAGGTCCAATATGTTGTTCCCTCTTGTGGGAGTGGTGACCAGTTGTTCCATTGCGTTAGAGTTTTTACTATAAACACTGTAATATGCATACTGATTTACTTCTACAATGATTTGGATTTCATTTAAAAGTTTTATTTTATATTTTACAGGGCAAACACTAATAGACATCTGCTAAACAAAGTAATGCAGTCTCACAATGAAAAATAGACTTAGCATTAAAACTTCTCTGCCCTTGAAAACTCACATTCATTGAAACAGCATTGAAACCCACATTCAAAGAAAATACATCTGGCCAGTGGTAGATACATATGAACTATGGGCTGTTTTCAAATCATAGGCCTGTTGCACACAAAACATACATGTGTTCTTTGATACACCTTCCTGATTGTATTAAATTATATTCCTTGTATAATACAGTGCATTCATTAGAGGGTGTTTTAAATTTATTGTTTTGAACATTTTTCCAGTAAACAATGAAACAAATTGTGTGCACCAATAATGACAAAACTGCCCAATTTAGAACATTTCCATCATAAAAGTCTACTCAAAATTCTATAATCCACCAGTATCAGTAAATATGCACAATCTCTGCAGAAGTAAAAGTCATCTAAATAATGTCACATTAAAGAGATCTGTAACTAATGAAGAAGTTGCTGCTAGAAAATAACTTTATATTTCATAATTTCATCTACAAATAAAGTGCCTGTTGCCCTTGAGGAATAAATTAGCCATGTTACTTTAAAAAAATTGATAAGCTAGTAATATTAAAATAGGGAATGGATGGCAAACTGATAACAGGTTCATAGTTACAAGGTATCTCTGCCAAAGACAACATTCTCAGGACTGCAGCATCCACCCGCTTTAAAAGTACAACACAGTACAGTATCAGCAATGCATCTACATACTGTGGAAGTAGAACCCACAGCCTTCTGCATAAAAAACAAGTATGCTACCTGTTGTGCTATTAACAATGTAAGCAGCCTCAGCATAAGAAGCACTAAACTTCTCTTCCATGGAAGCTCTTAGCTCCTTGTAAAATCCACTTGACACTCAACAGTATCTCTCAACTTTGCAGCACATGAGCACAAGAAATCTGGAAAAAAACAGGGGCACATTTTAAACTTTGCTTGCATAACTGTGGAAAGTTGCTAGAATAAAATGCTGCACTAACGCCATGCATTTTATTGCCAAGACTTGAATCCAGGACCCTGTGCACTACAATCAGAGCAACATACCACTACATACCACTATACCAAATCAGCTGCTTCTTGAAAGAGAGGAAGACTGAAACTTAAATGGCTATCATTTAGTGAATTCAGTT
>NC_056745.1:16387663-16402663 GCF_019279795.1 Protopterus annectens
GCCCTTTCTGGAAGCATAGTATGCAATTTCTGCTCAGAAATGAAGTCACCTTAACTTGTTCTCGATGAGCCTTTGCATATCTGCATCTAAACCTCTTTGTCCTATAACAATACTGAAGGCTGACTTTGGGAATAGTCTATCTCTGATGCATCACAGACATGGAGACAGGTGTCCTGGTTCCAGGCTTAATACTGACATGGAATATTCTGTGTCTGATGTATCACAGACATGGAGACAGGTGTTCTGGTTACAGTCTTACTACTGACATGAGATGGAGCAACTGTTTCAGCCTATATTAATTAATGTTACTGACCTACCATGTTAAAAGTGCCCTTTCTAGAAAATTCATTATCCAAATATGCACTAATATTGACTATAGCCGAACAATCAAGGCTGATAGTTCTCTGATGTATTCACTTCCATTGACCATATTTAGTCTTGGCACACTGCATATTTCTGTCATATAATGACCATGTTTAGTATTGACACACTACATACTTCTGTCCTATAATGACCATGTTTAGTTTGACACACTGCATATTTCTACTCTATAATGATGATATTTAGTTGTGACACATTATTTACTTCTATCCTATAATGACTATGTTTAGATTTGACACATTGCTCATTTCTGCCCTATAATGACCATGTTTAGTTTGGACACATTGCATGTTGCTGTCCTGTGATGAAAATGTTTAGTTTTTCACATACTCCATACATTTGTCCTATAATGACCATGTTTAGTTTTGACATATTGTGTATATCCTATAATAACCATATTCAGTTTTGCCACACTGCAAATTTCTGTCCTATAATGACCCTGTTTAGTTTTGACAAATTCAATATTTCTGTCATATGATGACTGTGTTTAGCTTTGACACATTGCATGTTTCTATTCTATAATGACCATGTTTGTTTTTAAACACTATTTCTGTGCTATAATGATCATGTTTAGTTTTGACATGCTGCATATTTCTGTCCTATAAATGACTGTGATGTCCAGCTTTAACTCACCAGACTGCCACCAATTAAATAACATCCCTTACTATCTTGGGCAGTAACTAAGGTGCTTCAATCCTCACTACTGACTACAATGTGAGACTGTCAATTAAACAGAAGTAATATTTCACAATTTTCCCCTAAGAGCACAACAGAAGCACGTTTTATTTTCCTGAGACTGGACTATATATCTCAGTCCACCCCAAATGTATTTTCTTATTACACATTTCAGAGCAATGTGTCCCAGTTTAAGACCTCTGATATTTTATTTATTTATTTATTTATTGCAGTTGGTTTACCAGGATAGTCCATTGGGCCAATAAAGAACCCATTTTCAATGGAGTCCTGGGGAGAAAAGCTCCAAAAGAAAAAGAACAAAAAACAAAATGTACATTCAACATTTGGCAGTGACAATCTAGGTACAGAGAGTTATTAATACAATGTAGGCAGAATAAAAGTAAAACTAATCAGATATAGAATAGCTGTATAACAGTTAATACAATGAGAAAACACATGCTAATAATAGAAAAAAAATGAAACATTAATACAGATTAGAGAACAAGCATAGTAGCTAAATAAAGTAGGATATGATATAGAAGGACATTAAGTAGAGTTAGTTATGTGGGGTGGGAGCAAGAGCATTCCCACTGTGATGCTAGGTGTAGGAAAAGAGAATTTTTGAAGGTAGAGTGGTTAGAGGTGGTGCGGATACTTGGTGGAAGGGATATACTCACACTCAAAGTAAATTTAAATCTCACACATCCAAACACTTCTGGGAAAGCCTGACACAGATTTCCAGCTGTGTCTCTTCCCAAAAATAATATGTTAATGCTGCTACCAATCAGATATTTTCATGCTCTTCTAAAGGGGTATAAAATTATGAAAATTAAATATCAAAATAAATGATAGCTATGACCAGAACAGCCAGGCCTTCTTGGGGACTTGGGGAGTATCAAACAGGTATAAGCACTCTCTAATTTCTAAAGAAAAACACTGATTTCCAGCTGCAATGTAAAGTAATGAAAAACATTTAATAATAAGTAAAATGATTACAAGAATGTAAATCAATAGCTTTCAATAAACACCAGACCATAATCACCTTAAATATAAAATTAAACTGCAGGATAGAAGTCCATTATTCTAGAAATACTGTATCTTATTAACTAAGTTTTCCTAATCTAACTAAATAATACTGCCCCTGATCTAATCTTTATTTATTTATTTTATTTATTTATTTTCAGTTTGATTACTGGGGAAGTCCACTGGGTCAGAATGTGCCTATTTTCAGTGGAGGCCCGGGGAGAAAAGCTCCAGTAAGCAAAAAGAATTACAAAGGTTTACTTAATACAGAGGTCAAATACTTATATAAATTCATGCAGTTAGGTACAGCAAGTGTATAAATTGTCATTAGAATGCAATTTAGACAAAGGTAGGACAATATGCAGGTATTTACATTCCGAGCAATAAGCTTCAATTGTCTTAACAGTAAGTATCTGTAGATTACTTGATATTTACAATATTTACATGCTTGGAGTCAAGAGAGAGAACTTGCTTAATCTGAGGAAGTTAGAATAGGCATATTCTAGGAGAATAGTAAAGAGGTCATAGTACAGTGTGGATTTGGAGTATGGATGGCTCAAAGGGGAAGTTTATATTAGTATTTTCTTATTACACATTTCAGAGCAATGTGTCCCAGTTTAAGATTTCCGATATACTCACACTCAAAGTAATCTAACACATAGCAGCAAGGCAAAAGGCAGGCTTACAGTTTTTTGGTGAGGTCTCTTTCTTGGGTGTCCACTGACTACACAGCACTGTAACTGTATTTCACAAAACTGCTCATCACTTGACAGACTGCAGTGTCAACTATCTTCAGCAGTCTCAACTGTCTTATTTTAAAAAATAACAGTCAGCTGTTTGAAAAAGTTATTTTCCTGTCAATCAGCTGTTTAAGTAATCACTTAGCAACCAGGAACATTCCAATGACAGCACTCACTGCTCAGCTGATTCTCTACAGTTTGTACCTTAGAATGTTCCTCTTAAAGATGCACAGTTAGAAGTGTATCAAAACACTGACAGATTCTTTAAACATTCTGTTCATACAAGGAAATACCCAACTTTTTTAACTTATTTACATACTCACAATTAGATACACTGGCATACAATACAAGCTAATCTGAGAATATGCACAAATCTCCTGCCAGACATGCTAACACAGATGACAATGTTTTCATTTTCTTCACAATGACCATGTTTAGTTTTAACACATTGCATATTTCTGTCCTATAATGACCATGCTTAGTTTTGACACATTGCGGATTTCCGTCTTGTAATAAACATGTTTAGTTTTGACACATTGCGTCCTTCTGTCCTATAATGACTATGTTTAGTTTTGACACACTGCATATTTCTGCCCTATAATGACCATGTTTATTTTTAGACACTGTATTTCTATCATATAATGACTTTGTTTAGTTTTGACACATTGTGTATCTCTGTCCTATAATGACCATGTTTAGTTTTGACACACTGCATATTTCTTTCCTATTATGACCATATTTAGTTTTGACACATTACATGTTTCTGTCCTATGGTGACCATGCTTAGTTTTGACACACTGCATGTTTCCGTCCTATTATGAACATGTTTGTTTTTAAGCACTGTTATTTCTGTTCTGTAATGAGCATGTTTAGTTTTGACACGTCCTATAATGGCCATGTTTGTTTTGACACATTGCATATTTCTGTCCTATAATGATCATGTTTAGTTTGGACAGACTGCATATTTCTGTCCTGTAATGACCATGTTAGTTTTGACACATTGTATATTTCTCTGCCTGACACTCGCATGGCACTACTAAAGAGAAGCACAACAGTTCAATTAGGGCATTTAGTATGCTAGTTTCAACAAACACTGACAAAGATGTGAGTGACCCCTGCACAGGGTCATGTGAACCATACACAGTGCCATGCTGCAGTACTGTAAAATCCCCAATGAACATCAAAAGTAACTCTCCTACTAATCCTGTAGCAGGCCTTAAATCCAGAAAGGTAAATTATTTTTCTGATACTGAAAAGAGAGTTCATGCAATTATGAATTAAATGAAATGTAATGTCGTATAAAAGTCACCTAACAACTGAGTAGAAACAACATTCCAAAATCGTGATGTACAAGTGTAACATATCTGTGGACAGAAAAGTACCCAAATGCACTGTAGTGCAAGTGTCACCTAATAATGGAGAGATGCAGTATTTTGTACTGTGATTGCAACAGAAGCAGGATTCCAAGGCACCATTGCACACATGTCACCTAACACATCTGTGAACAGAACACATATTTTTATTTATTTGTTTATCCTATGTTGACCGGGTTTGGTATTACTCTGAAATGGCACAACATGCATTCCCCAAAACTGCACAGAAGCCTTGTATAACTATGGTCATAAGCAGTTCTGTTCTACTGGTATATAAATATTAAATGTGGATAGAAAGAATATCATTCAGTGCTTCTGTATAAATGTAACATACCTTTTGTTATAAAGTGTGGCATTTAGCGATAGTACAGAATAAGAGAGCTATACCAGAAACAAGAATATCTTAGTGATGTGAGAAAATATGTAGCCTGTGGTACTGCACAGGGATGTCACATAATGATGGTCAGAAATTGTATAATGTGGTACTCCTAAGAAATGTCACATATCAGTGTTTAGAAATATTACAATGTGCTACTGCACAGGGATGTCATGTATCTACAGTCATATGGTCTCTGTAGTCAGGGATGGTATCCTTAAATTTTTATTTATTTGTCATGTGGTAAGTTGGTAAGTGTAAAAGTGCATGCAATGTCTTGTTCTTCAGCCATGAACCAGGTCACAAGAGCAAAAGGAAATGCCATATGTAAAGGAGAGATAGATTAGCCAATCACCCAGCATGTTTTAGGGAATAGAAAGAAAGTGCACCACCCAAAGAAAACCATACAGCACACAGAGAACAGTCAAACTCCACACCAACAATGACGAGAGGTAAAGATTGAACCCCAGACCATACATCACTACTACCTCTGACATTGTAGAATGTCCATGATTTTTTCTCATATTTCTGCCTTGTATTTTGCAAAGGGTTTGATTTGCCGGTAAATCAAAGAGAATTACAGACAGTCGATAATGCCAGGAATTTGAATGTCGTACTTAAGTTCATTAAATGTATGTTGGTGCAAAGCCTGTTGTTCCATTACATTTTTTAAGTGACTCAGAATAATATTTAAAAATTGTTTTTGATAGTGAATCATTGTCCCCCATTATTTATTGCTTTGTCCAAAATCCTTTAGAAGAGAAGTTATGTGGTATGTCCCAGATCTTAGAGTTCTGAGACAGAGTTCTTATTGGTATTTATATAAAATGGAATTTAGGAAAAAAAGTTTTTTTGCAGAGCTGGTCCTCCACAGATGCTGTCATAAAGTATACATGGAACAAATTAACAGTTTTGCTCTGGTGGTATAGTGGCTGTATCTGCTAAGTGCTAATCTGTTTGTGTTGGCCAGAATTTGTAACAAATACCATGTGATATATGGTGACCCAATAGTAAAAAACACCACTATCTGTCTGAAAGGGCATCTGTCATCAGCTGACTCACATTCTCATACTGACTACAGCTGTTCACATACACTAAACAACAATGCAGCACATACACAGCTTCCCAGTGTCCATCTCTGATTAGGCAGAAATGAGAATACACACACACACACACACACACACACACACACACACACACACACACACACACACACACACACACACACACACACACACACACACACACACACACACACACACACACACACACACACACACACACACACACACATCTTCTGCTGTAAGGAACAGGGAAATAGCACTCTGAATCCTGATTGACAGCATACACTCCTATCATATCCATCCATCAATCCACAACCCCTTTTCCCAATTGAGTCTTGATATTGAGACAAATCATAACTCTAAGACATAGCTACATGCATACTCTGCCCTCCACATTATAACCTGGGTATGTAGTAAGACATAATTACCTGCAAACTCCTCCTTCCCCTTATACCTGGATATGTAGTAAGATGTAACTACCTGCATACTCCATCCTCCCCATTATACCTGGGAATGTAGTAAGACATAACTACCTCCATACTCTGTCCTCCCCATTATATGTAGGTATATAGTAAGACATAACTACCTGCATACTCTTCCCTTCCCATTATACGTGGGTATGTGGTAAGACATAACTACCTGGATACTCCTCCCAGCCCATTATACCCAGGTATGTAGTAAGATATAACTACCTCCATAATCCATCCTCCCCATTATATGTGGGTATATAGTAAGATATAACTACCTGCATACTCCACCCTCCCCATTATACGTGGGTATGTGGTAAGACATAAGTACCTGCATACTTCTCCCTACAAGTTCTCTTTGAATTCTGTGGTCACTGATTTTGGTTATTCTTTTCTTCTACAACATTCTATTGGTGTGAAGCTGAATATGGATTCCTTTAATGAGTATGCAGTTAATGATTTGCTAATGCACAAATATCTTGTGCAGTCTAATAAATGCTATGCATATTTAAAGGTAACAGCTGATAACACTGGTGCTCTGTGTTCCTCATGTCAGAAGTTGGATGATTTGCTTACCATTGTTAAAAGTACATCTCGACTTAATGATGATGACTGCACTTGTGCAATTGGCATGGCTTGGAGAACTGTTGTATCATATATTAATGACTGGACTGATGAACTGAATAATGTCAGGCACAGAACAAATAGAACAGATTTAGGAAATGATGCATCTATTGTCTGCAACGATCACTCAACCCCTGTGAAACAAGACGATGCCGCCGACGACTCTGGAATTGTCGACGCAAGTATTCAGCAATCAGAGGATTCAGTTTGTTTGGAAAGAAACAAAAAAGAAAGAAAAGAAGAAACTGACAACAAATAACAAGGGAGAAAAAGAAACTGACCAATGAGTGTAAAGGAAAGAGAATCCGTAGTAAAAAGGACACTGCTTTGTTATGTGACACACCGGTGACAGGCAATGAAGATATCTGTCTATCAGAAAACCCTCAGTCTACAGAAAAAGGCATCAAGAGGCAAGGGGCAGGTGAAAAGGAAGAAATGAGAACTGAACGTGGAAGGATTGAAGAACATTACTGTAAGAAAAAAGAGGAGAAAGACAGATGGTGACTACATGGCTCAAGCTGCGGATTTACAACACCAGCGGATGAGAATTTAATACACAATGAAAACAGTGGGATTAATAAGGCTAATAGTGATGAAGATCTATCCTTTGTAACAATTGATAGAGCAGATAGTACTGTATTAGAAGCTGAAGATTCTTCAGAGCTGGCTAGCAAAGGTATTATTGTAATTGGAGATTCAGTTATTAGAGGAACTGATACGTCTATTTGCAGAGATAATAATGAACGTCGAATAGTGTTATGCTTGCCAGGAGTGTAAACAGAAGATGTGACACAAGCCTTGCAATGCCTTAATGTAAGGAAGTTTGGATCTGTTTTTATTCATGTTGGTACCAATGATGTCACCCGCAAGGATTCTCTGACTGTTAGTCGGGAACTGACAGCCCTCCTAGATAGTATAGCTTGTACTGATGTTAGGATGTATTTTTCACAAATCACTTATAGAAAGGATAGTCAGGTCACTGTGAATGAAAAGAGTTTTTGGATAAACACCTAGATGGAAAAAATGTCCAGCTTTAAAAAAATAGAAATGTGTAGAGAATCCAAGCCTTGTTTTGGGCACACGTGTTCAGACAGGATGGTGTGCATTTGTCAAGATCAAGGAAGAGAATTTTTGCAGCAGATATTTTGCAACATTTGACAAATACTAAACAGGATTTTTACCAGGACGAAAATTTAACAGCCCACAGATAGCAACATTTGATGCATCTCATGGTTGTTAATGCTAGGAGCATTAATAATAACATTTTTTTATTGGAAAATTTGCTACGTTCCCACAAGATTGATGTTGTTATTGTTTGTGAAACATGCTTAAAGAACAATGACTGCAAACCAGTTCTGTCAGGGTATAAATGTTTTTACTGCAACAGACAGGGATTAAAGATAGCATGAGACTTGTGATTATTACTTGTTCAGTGATAACACCAATACTATAGACTCTGTAACTGTGATGATATAGACAACCCTGGAACATATAACAATTGTTGGAGTGTACAGACCATCAAAGTCAAGTGCAGATGACCCAGAGGAATTCATACATTTCTTACATGAAACACAGGAGGGAAGAATAATATTAGCTGGAGACTTAAATTTACCAGAAACAAACTGGAATACTATTGATTCTACAACATTAGTAAGGAAATTATTCACAGTGTATATTCAGGAGCAACAATTGCTTCAGACTGTAAAAATGCCTACCAGGGGACGGAACATACTAGAGATTGTTTGTGTTCCCAAAGAAATTACTGTAACTTCAAGTCACGTTTTACCACCATTGATGTGCAGTGATCATGGGGTCATAAAGGGTAATTTGTTACTAGATAACTCTGCCAAACTGAAATCTAAACCAATGCACAGAAGGTTAATTACAGATTATATGAAATCAAATCACTCACTATGTAAAATTAACTGGAGTGAGGTGTTCAGTGGAAAAACTGCAGATGGAATGTGGAAAGTTTTGAAAGAGAAATTGTTTGTGTGCAAAAAATAAAAAAATATTTAACATCAGGATCTATGCATACAACATCAGGGGGATATATTTCCATAAGAACAAGATATCTGATTAAGGAGAGATACAAAAAATATAAGAAGTGGAAGGTAGGTCAAACTACCACTTTGAAAATTGAAATAAACAAGCTGGACAAACAGATTAAGCATAGTGTGAGACAAGGGTTTACTATCGTAAGGTCAAACCGGACCTCATCGAATGATGGGATCATCGGCCCATGTCCGCAAAAACAACAATGTCGAATTCCGACATTATCAAAATATGACTCAACTTCGACCTTGGAACGGGCTTTAATATGGGTCAAGATGGGGGCGAGATTCGTACTTCGACAATGTCGGGTTCGACATTGTTGCCATTCGGCCTCCAGACTTCGACTGAAATGGGTTCAACCAAACCCACTTCAACCTTATTCATAGGTTCATAGGTAGATACTAGGCTATTGGCCCTAGGACCTATATAAGCCTAGCCAAAAAGGTACCCTGGCTTTCACCGCCCAAGAAAATTATTTTTCTGTGCCCCTGTCGAGCAGAGCCACAGAAGTGATCCCCGGGGTGAATTTCCTATTTCCCATCCAATCATCAAGATTTTTCTTGAAGAGTGCTAATGAGGAGCTTTGTTTGATATAGATAGGTAGTTTGTTCCAGAGTATGGGAAGTCTCTGGGACAGGAATCTATCCCTCCAGCATGTTCTGTTTATTGTGGTGACAAGGTTTAGGTCCCTAGAGCATGTAGCTCGGAGTGATTGGGATTTCTTTAAGTGGAGCATGTCCAACAGCTCTGGGTTTGACATAGCTTTGTATGTTAGGCAGAGATCGTCTATGAGTAGGCAATGTGCAACAGAGTAAAGCTGGAGTTTTTTTGAGATGGTCTGTGTAGGGCATCTGTTTGAGGCCAGTAGTCCTCTTTGTGAGGTATTTCTATGGCCTTTCCAGTTCTTGTAGATTTCTTGTGAGGTACATAAGAAAAGGGGCATTGTACTCAATAATGGGTCTAATGAGTGACGAGTTGAGGGGAACAATGACCTCTTTTTTCCTGGATGAGAAACCTTTTATGATGAGGTGTGCCACGTAGAAGGATTTCCTGACTACTGTGGTGATGTGATTATCAAAGAAGAGACTACTGTCTACATGTGTCTCAAGGTCTCTTATCATACTTTTGGTGTTAAGTAGTCTACCGCCTATGAGGTAGTTTGGGTCTATATTATATTCTTGAAAGCCGACAATGTCGAATCTGACATTGTCAACACGAGACTATCGAATGCTCAGAATTTTGAGCGTGTAAACAGAAATCTCCGTAAGGGGAGATTTCTGTTTACTGCAATGTACTGCGGTCTCGGAGTTGGTATATTTAAATAGTGGGGGGTGCAGGGGGGCTTGCTTCCCTGCTTAAACCCATTAGGGTACTTTTTTTCTTTTTTTGTTTATGTCTTTTTATAAGGTCGATGTTTGAAGACATCAACCATATGGTTTCGACCATATGTTGTTCGATGTTTTCAAATGTCGATCTTATAACATAGACCCGGTAGTCCATGGGTACAGAGTTTTTACCTAAGGGGATGACAATGCACTTTTTGGTATTGAGCTTGAGGCCATGGCTTTGACACCAGGCATCTGTCTCAGTAAGGCTCTTTTGTAGGATGTCCACATCATTAGGAGTTTCGATTATGGCTCCTAGTTTGCAGTCATCTGCAAACTTTGTTAGCCAAAGACCTTCTGTGTTAGCCTGTACTTCAGAGAAGTAGATACCAAACAGGAGAGGACCCAGGACTGAACCCAAAACGTGTGGTATGAATTATAGCCTGGTAGTGCTGGGGTGCTCTAGGGAGCCTTGAACCAGGTCTCAGTCATGGCACAGATATCGATGTTCTCCATTTTGAGGAGTGCCTCGAGTGAGTGCATTTTGAGGTTTAGACTCCTAGCGTTGAGTAACATTGCCCTCAGTTTTTTGTTTCCTGTAGTTCTTATGGTGGTGGGTTTGGTTTTTGAGCCTTGCCTAAAAAAGGCACTATTTGTTAATATATAATTTATATATTTTATATATATATATATATATATATATATATATATATATATATATATATATATATATATATTATATGTTAATATGAATGTTATCCC
The DNA here is from genome assembly GCF_019279795.1 of Protopterus annectens. Lineage (NCBI taxonomy): Eukaryota > Metazoa > Chordata > Ceratodontiformes > Protopteridae > Protopterus > Protopterus annectens. The sequence goes on from NC_056745.1 coordinate 16,398,529, forward strand.
AGGCAGACAGATACTGGCTCCCCTTTGAATGACACCAGAATCTTAGCCAGTTGTTGAAGTTGATCATCTTATCCTTGTACTGTAGTATCATTTTTGGTGAAGGCAGGATGCTACTCAGGGCTAGGGTCATACCTGCCTGGGCTACAAGATTGTAGAGCTCCTCCATGTCTCTTTTCATGTAGTCCAGGGAGGTACATCTCAGGTCATTTACACTGAAATGGACTATGACAGAATAATATTTGTACTTGCCTTGTAGTGACCTGAAAGCATGTGTTATGTGGTGGATTCTGGCACCCGACAAGCAGCTGACAGTAACCTTCTCTTTGTCTAACCTGGTGAGTGGGATGTCAGTGTGCCTGACTATAGAGTCACCTATCACTAGTGTGTTGGTTATGTTGTTTTGCCTTATGGGCTGTGGTTTTGTGGAACACCGAGTTTGTGAGCTATGTGCTGTTTGGGGTGTGTTGGTGGGAGGAGGTTGCTTGTGTGTCTGCTTTGGAAGTCTCTGTTGCCTAGGCAGATTTAGATTTTTAATCAGAACGTCCATACATATCTTGGTGTTTTTATGTGTGGGTTTTGGAGGTGTTGGTTTGGTTGGTTTATGTGTAGTGAGTAGGGTGTTGTGAGTTGTTACCTTCTCCTCTTGACTGTCTGTTCCAGTCTTGGTTGGAGAGAGCTTTGCCTCTAGATTGCCTGTATCAGTGGATCTCTCACAAGTGTTAGTGTTTGGTGGAAGGAGGAGAGGGTTGTCTGTGTATGTGAAGCAGTTGTAGCATTGCCTCAAGATGCCCAGGTTCATCAGGAAGGCTGGAGAGTGCAGTGGGAGCTGTCTCTTGGACATGCCTGAATACATAGGGAAGTATAAAAACTATTCCCTTCTTGGCAGATGCAGGGGTTGAGTGCTGGGGGTTTATCATAGGTTCATATCTAGTGCTGCAGTAGGTTTAGAAAAAGTGCTGGGCTGAAAGGTGCTGGTCTGAGTGCTTTAGGCTGAAAAACTGACAAGTTATAAGAGAAAAACTGAAGAGCAGACTTTGTGGAGCCGAGGATGGTTAGCTCCAGCTAACTGGCGCTGCACAGTGCACAAAACCTATAGCAGGAAGATGAAAGGGATAGAAATTAGCCCAAAATGGCCAATAAACTACAAATTCTGAGCTGAAAACCAGTCCTCCATGGACAGATAGGCTGCTCAAAGCTCCCCACTCTCACTGGTGAACAGAGAAACTTCCTACTATCCAAGTAAGGTATGGGCCAACACAGAAACTACAAAACAGTCCTGGATTCAGCAAACTCTGAAAACTGGACTATACTAGCTTCAGAAAGGGGGGAAACAAGTATAGGATAGCTTTTTTTTTGTTTTTTTTTTTTATAGTTTAAGGCAGTTAAGACAAAATAATCACTTTAAAGCACAGAAAAATGGCTATCACACTTGAGTGTGTAGCCTACAACAGTTAAAACAGTATAAATGCTGTAAAAATGAGTTTAAAGTGCAAAACAGTAAATAAGTACAATTAAACAGTTGTAAAAGGCTTTTTTGTATCAAATAAACTCTAGAAACCGAATGTGTAGGCGAAATTCGAAATTTCTAACAAGAAACAAGGCAAAAAAAAGTACTTAAATCAAACCAAAGTCTCTCTTTTCTCCTTCTGCTGGTGTAGGACTCTGCAGATCACCTGGGCAGGTACTTGCTGAGCTGATACAAGCGCAAAAAATGCACAAAAGCAGGTTTTTATAGCAGGAAGATAAAAGGGATAGAAATTAGCCCAAAATGGTCAATAAACTACAAAGTCTGAGCTGAAAACCACTCCTCCAGGGACAGATAGGCTGCTCAAAGCTCCCCACTCTCACTGGCGAACAGAGAAACTTCCTTCTATCCAAGTAAGGTATGGGCCAACACAGGAACTACAAAACAGTCCTGGATTCAGCAAACTCTGAAAAATGGACTATACTAGCTTCAGAAGTCAGGAAACAAGTATAGGATAGTTTATTTATTTATTTTTTTTATTAGAGTTTAAGGCAGTTAAGATAAGGCATGTCTACAAAATAACTTGACTACATTCACCATTTGGGCACAGGAGAATAATATGCTGATAAATACATCAAAAACTAAACATAAGAGATTTGGGAGACATAAATTGAAAGGTGAATATTTAATACAGCACACAGTGATTGAAACTATAGACTCATTTAAGGACCTAGGTATATGGGTACATTCAGCTATGAGTTTTTTAATCTTATCAACCAATTGGTTAATGATAATTATAGAACTATAGGTTGTATAAAATGATTTATAAAGTCTAGGAAATCTAAATGATGATGTTTTTGTTTGTTAGTTACATCAGACCCAAACTTGAGTATGGAATAACAATATGGAAACCCTATAAGAAAACAAGCATGAGTAAACTGGAAAGAGTACAGCGGAAATATACCAAGGGTATCCATGGATGTGAAAATCTAAGTTATTATGAAAGACTAAAATATCTGAACTTGTACAGGGTCTCTTACAGATATCTAAGAGGAGACCTTATTCAGGTATATAGGGCATTTAGGGACAACTACTCTGGGAATGTTTGGGGTTAACCAATTTACTAGAGAATTATCAGACAACCTGTGTAGAAGATTCCATAGGAATGAGAAGTGTACTAATTGGTTCTCTGACAGAGTAGCTGATGCTTGGAACAGACTACCAAATTACATTAAAACGAGTACTATTTTAGATATTTTTAAGAACAGCCTGGACACTTATTATGGGAACAAGTGTTTTGGTATATTGGCAAGCTAGAAGGGCATTAATGCCCGTGCTTGAAATATGTATCTGTGTGTGCGTGTGCATGTGTGTGTGTGTGTGTGTGTGTGTGTGTGTGTGTGTGTGTGTGTGTGTGTGTATATACATGTATTAAATACTTATATAACATACCGTGACTGTAAAGTACTTCCTCCATCAGCAGTTACATTTGTTATGACAACTTTGAAACAGTAGGCAGAGGAATAATTGACATCAAAAATATAAAATACATGTTCATACTAATAAAAAGGCAAATATGAAACAACTTAACAGATAGCCCATTGTCTAAGCACAATTATACCTTGTGTAGAAGCCCCCTGTTTGTGGATTTGGGCCTCACTGTACCAGCAGCAATTGCCTGTGGAAAGCAGAGATCAGCATTCTAATTCCCAATAAGATTCTAAATTTAGGGAGTGATTAGGAGTTAGCACAAGTTAGGATTAGGAAGGAGGGGGGAGTTTAGGTCTAGGCAGTGATCAGGAGTTAACACTAAGCTAGGATTAGGAAGTAGAGGGGGATTAGGTTTAGGCAGTCACCAGGAGTTAGCACTAAGCTAGGATTAGGAAGGGGGGGGGTTAGGTTTAGGCAGTCACCAGGAGTTAGCACTAAATTAGGATTAGGAAGGAAGGGGGAGTTTAGGTCTAGGCAGTGACCAGGAGTTAGTGCTAGATTAAGATTAGGAAGGATTGGGGGTTTTAGGTTTAGGCAGTCACCAGGAGTTAGCACTAAGCTAGGATTAGGAAGGGGGGTTAGGTTTAGGCAGTCACCAGGAGTTAGCACTAAGCTAGGATTAGAAAGGAGAGGGGGGGTTTAGGTTTAGGCAGTGACCAGGAGTTAGCACTAGGTTAAGATTAGGTAGGATTGGGGGAGTTTAGGTTATGGCAGTCACCAGGAGTTAGCACTAAGTTCGGATTGGAAAGGATTGGGGGGATTTAGGTTTAGGCAGTGACCAGGAGTTAGTACTAGGTTAAGGTTAGGAAGGATTGGGGGGTTAGGTTTAGGCAGTGACCAGGAGTTAGCACTAAGTTAGGATTAGGAAGGATTGGGGGTTTAGGTTTAGGCAGTGACCAGGAGTTAGTACTAGGTTAAGATTAGGAAGGATTGGGGGGTTAGGTTTAGGCAATGACCATGAGTTAGCACTAGGTTAAGATTAGGAAGAATTGGGGGGTTTATGTTTAGGCAGTGTCCAGGAGTTAGCACTAAGTTAGGATTAGGAAGGATTGGGGGGTTTAGGTTTAGGTAGTGACCATGAGTTAGCTCAGAGATAGGGTTAGGCAGGGGAGGAAGATTTTAGGTTTAGGGAGTGAATGGAAGTTGTTTGTAGGGTTATGGTCAGGGCTCTGGGATGGA
>NC_056745.1:16407663-16437629 GCF_019279795.1 Protopterus annectens
TAGCTGACTGCCCAGAGCACTGCACAATGATACATTGTTACTGCTCTGTGGAATGCACAGTAACTATCAGGAGAATATAAAATCATATGTTCCACACAGAGCACTGCACAATGTTACTTATCTGTGGAATGCACAGTAACTCCCAGCAGAATGCAGACTCATATGTTCTCCACAGATACATTGTTACTGCTCTGTGAAATGCACAGTAACTATGTTCTGCATAGAGCACTGCACAATGATACAATGTTACTGCTCTGTGGAATGCACAGTAACTATGTTCTGCACAGAGCACTGCACAATGATATATTGTTACTGCTCTCTGGAATGCACAGTAGTGCACAGCAGAATGTTTAATCATATTTTCTGTACAGCAGCTTGTATTATAATGTGAATTTTACTTGTTGTACTGTGCAAAGTGGGATAAAGTGCAGTTAGGAAACATGCTTATTGCAGATTGCACTGCACACCACTTACTGTAACATGATTTACTATCACAATCTTGAAAGTCACAGCATTGAAAAATGGGGTCTATATCAGAACATCAAAGTTTTAAAACTTCAAATGTTCTAATATCAACCCCTATTCAGCGAATGCTAAAAATAGCGAAGCTGCAGAACACCAAACTTTTTCCTAGGGAAAGAATTTGGTTTGCCATTTTTGTGGCTTCGCTATTTCCAGTGCTGTGGTGGAAAGTTATGGGCCAGGTTCAGGTAAGTGTGTGATTGTGTGGACATTAGGGTTAAGGGTGGGTTAAGTGAGTTAGGGTTAGGGCGGGGGTCAGGTGAGTGTGTGATAGTGACAGACTTTAGGGTTAGGGGTAGATTAAGTGAGTTAGGCTTAGGGCATGGATTAGGTGAGTGTGCGTTAGTGACGGACCTTAGGATTAGGGTTTGGGTTAAGGTAAGTGGATAGATAGTAGTGTATGTACAGTTTAGTGTATGGTTAGATGTAGGATTTTAAGTGTATGTGTGTGGAATGCTGTTTTTTGGTGTGTTTGTGTTGTGTGTATGTGTTTTGGAATAGCAATTTTTTTCCATGGGAAAAACATTTGCTGTTCTGAATGTTCGATATTTTGTGGTTTAGATATTTTAGGTTCGATGAAATAGCATTCGCTATTTTCATCTTTTGATAGCGTGATATAAATGCAAAAAATATAATCCTAAAACCATATTATTGAAATACCAAAATGCTGAAGACCACAGTATCGAACATTTGGACTTGTCCCCTGCAGAACCCATGTTAACACTTGTTCCTGGGTTTACACCTTTGCAGGACCCATCTTAGCATTCATTTCCAGGTTCACACTGGCAAGGGGATTCTGCATTCAAGATGTTTAGACATTGTGGTCTTCAGCATTTAGCCTTTTCAAATTATGGTCTTTGGACTATGGTTTTCTAGACTGTGGGCTTCAAGACTGTGATAGAACAAATAGAGATATGCTTGCTGCATTGTATCCAACACTGAAGCTTTTAAGTGAATGTAGAAACAGGAATACTATGAACTGCAAATCAACCTATAGTAGCTCATGGAGGTAGGTTTGTATACTACAATATGTCCTCCATGCCGATTTACAATAGACATTAGCAGCATGCTTACTATATAGTAAATAGTAGAAAGTGTAACCATGGTTACTGAGCAGCAAAATGTGCAACCATGGATACGTCACTGCACACTGCATGCCAGGATACAGTAGAATGTAGAACCATGGATACGTCACTGCACACTGCATGCCAGGATACAGTAGAATGTAGAACCATGGATACGTCACCGCACACTGCATGCCAGGATACAGTAGAATGTAGAACCATGGATACGTCACTGCGCACTGCATGCCAGGATACAGTAGAATGTAGAACCATGGATACGTCACTGCACACTGCATGCCAGGATACAGTAGAATGTAGAACCATGGTTACTGTGCTGTGCAGTGCATGCCAGGATACAGTAGAATGTAGAACCATGGTTACTGTGCTGTGCAGTGCATAGCAACTTAAACTAGGGTGTGCACATGCACATGTATGAGGTTGCAGTAGAATGTACATAGGTTCATAGGTTCATAGGTTCATACTAGGCTATTTGCCCGAGGGCATTTACAAGCCTAGCCCATCGTTTTGTGGCTTACGCCACCCCTTTAGTATGGGGAACTGTACCCATTATCTTGCTGTGCCTCTGTCGAGCAGTGACACTGAGGTAATCTCTGGGGTATATCTGCGATTTCCCATCCATTGGTCAAGATTTCTCTTGAACAAGGCCAGCGAGGTGCTCTGCCTCAAATGTACCGGGATTTTGTTCCACAGCATAGGGAGTCTTTGGGTGATGAATCTATCCCTCCAGCACGTCCTATTAATAGCCATGTCGAGGTTTAAGTCTCCCGCCCTTGTGGCTCTGATGGATCTAGATTTTTTGAGGTGAAGCATATTCATCAAATCTGGGTTTGACATGGCCTTGTATGTTAGGCAAAGGTCACCTCTGAGCAAGCGGTAAGCGACTGAATAGAGCTGGAGTTCTTTCAGTCGGGCAGCATAGGACAGATTTTTGAGACCCTTTATCCTTTTGGTGAGGAACTTTTGTGGCCTCTCCAGCTGCTGCAAGTGTCGGGTCAGATACATTCCGAATGGGGCATTGTACTCAATCATTGGTCTGATGAGAAGGGTTTTGTTCTTTGCTTTCTAAACAGGTAGGATATCAGAGCATGGTTGCTGCCCTATATGCTCCACAACAGCATGTAGTAATGCTTGAAAGTACTTGTTCCAGTGTATATTGCATAGCATCTTATACTAAAGTGTGGACTTTATTTCTTTATTTATATTTGTCCAAAGACCATTTCAGCCACTGCCCAGGCCAAGGAGGAAGTACATTATACAAGTAAACAATTAATATTTAAAAAAATGCTTCAACAAATAAAATAGCATAGTACGCAGGTAATACTTTTGGAATGAAATCATGGCTAATGCTGTGTGCATTTCATGTCTTGCAGTAGAATGTGGAATCGCATGTTTAATACATTGAGTACTGTGCATCATCTTACACTAGAATGTGGGGTCATGGTTACTGCATAATACATGGCAAAATGTCTCTGAGGACACTCTGGAAGCAAACGTATTGCACTCTAAAGCAGATTACAGCAGGACTGAAGACTACATAACAGCTTGTGGTAAAATATGAATATGTGTTTACTGCAGTACTTGTGGATGAAACATTTATTTGTTTTAAGCATTTGCTACTTGTTATCCAGTAGATGGGCCAGTGTGCCACATGCATCTATGCTGTTCCCCTAACAAGTACAAGGCTACACACAAATAGATCACTTTGGAAGGTCAGCATCTGCCACATGCATCTATGCTGTGCACATAAACACAAGGCTATGCACAGATCACTTTGGAAGGCCAATATCTGCCACATGTATCTCTGCTGTGCACATAATAAGCTCAGGGGTGCGCACAGATAGATCGCTTTAGAAGGGCAGCATCTGCCACATGCATCACTGCTGTGCACATAACAAGCTCAAGGCTGCACACAGATAGATTACTTTGGAAGGGCAGCATCTGCCACATGTATCTATGCTGTGCACGTAAGCACAAGACTACGCACAGATAGATCGCTTTAGAAGGGCAGCATCTGCCACATGCATCTCTGCTGTGCACATAACAAGCTCAAGGCTGCACACAGATATATTACTTTGGAAGGGCCGTATCTGCCTCATGCATCTGTGCTGTGCACATAATAACCTCAAGGGTGTGCACAGATTGCTTTGGAAGAGCAGCATCTGCCACATGCATCTATGCTGTGCACATAACAAACACAAGGTTGTGCAGAGATGGATCACTTTGGAAGGGCAACGTCTGCCACATGCATCTATGCTGTGCACATATAAAGCTCAAGGCTGTGCACTGATAGATCACTCTGGAAGGACAGCCCTCTTCAGGCTGCAGCTAACATTTGTCCAGCTGATACCATGTTTTCAGCTTGTATGCAGTCATGATGTTTTAGGTACTATATGCAGTTTTTGTTTTGCCAGTAGCCTGCATTATGGCTAAAACGTTTTTTGGATGAAGCTACCTATCTTGATAGAGAATAACAAATAAATAAATAAGCAAATTTTGATATGTATTAGAAAAATAAATTGCCTTGTAAGACAATATTAGCACATGTGGTTGGATCTGTGTTGTGCATAATATACAGACAGAGTAGTTTGAAAGGGCAGCAGTGCTCAAACTACATGTAAGGTCAGCCGTCTTACATAAAGTGATGCGAGAAATACATGGGATTATATTCACAGAGCTGTATGTGTGTGTGAATGTGTATAGACACACATATTTGCATACATATGTGTCCATGTGTGTGTGTGTGTGTGTGTGTGTGTGTGTGTGTGTGTGTGTATGAATATCTGTCTGTTTGCATGAGTGTGTGTACATATGTATATGTATGTGTGCAGTGTGCTTTGTGTGTGTGTGTGTGTGTGTGTGTGTGTGTGTGTGTGTGTGTGTGTGTGTGTGTGTGTGTGTGTGTGTGTGTGTGTGTGTGTATGCATATATATGTCTGTTTGCACAAGTGTGTGTACATATGTGGGTTCCTATTAAATTGCTGAATGTTTCAAAGATTGAATGTCATATGGTTGACTCCATATGATCCAACTTTGAAAAGTTTGAAGGTGAAAGGCAATGGCTCCATACGTGCAGAATGGGGAAATTTCCCTTTTCTACACTGAAGTGCAGCCTCCTAGTTGGTATATTTAAGCATGGGGAGTGTGGGGAGTGCAGGGGGGGAGTTGCCCCCTGCTCAGAGAGTTAAAGTAAGTTTTTTTTACGTGTGTGTGTGTGTGCATGTGAACACCAATAGTGGTAGTCGGGGGTAAGTTTTCCTTGACTGCTAAGCAGGATACCTATTTATAGGTAGTGGGGGGGCATTAGCAGGATGATGTAGATGGCGATGCATATACCCATCTAGCGAACCTTTCCAATAAAAATAACATCCAGTGAGGCCCACACCTGGTACTTGCTTCTCACCTCTTGGTTCCAAGGGAAGGGTAGCAGTCAAACAAGCAACAGACCACAAGGTCGTACCTGTGGGGTTATGCAGGATTCAGCAACTCTTCCTAGAGTCTGTGAAAGAATAAATTGAATCACGGAGAATCGGTGCACAGCAATGAAATGGAGAAAGTAAGCAGGCCATAAGTAGGTGATGAAAACAGCCTCATATAAGCAAAAGCCATCCACATTCACACAGCAACAGCATCTCATAGCTGTTACTAGTCATGTAGTCCTGGAGACCACCAAGGAGCCCACCTCAATTTCCCCAGAACACTGTCCAGTTAAGTGACTCGCTCAGATTCTCATAGTGCACAAACACAGACAGAGGGAATCAAACCCAGGACTATAAGAAGCAGCTTATTACCTTAATCCTCTGCACTAACTCTGCCATTTAGTTGAAAAAGTACGCACACTAATAAAAATGACAGACTATGAACTTGTGTTATTAAAATATTAATAGAAAAGGGTTAAAAATCATTGAGAATAACTAAAAAACTATGGAAATATTTATAAAATAACCTATGCAATATGATTTTGAGGTAAAATGAACTGAGTAATGAATATACCAAGCATTTTTTAAATGGCACTGCTTACAGGGCAGTAAATAAATAATTATAGCGAAGGAAATCTATTGATAGCAAATACTACAGTGATCAATATACAGTGAATGTATGTGAGACCAGCAAAGTATAGGCTAACAGGTTTTTATCTCTCTTACAATAGACTTCCGTGTAACTATAGACAACTGACTGTATGCCAGACTGTACATACTGTACGCGAATTGCATTTACTGTAATATAAGATTGTACAATAATACAAACTAATGTATATAATTACCTTGTGACGTCAACAAAGGGACTGCAGTGTTATAATTCAAGCTGAAGTGCTTTCTTTTCCTGTAATTATTTTTAACCTTGAATATGAAAGGTGTTTGCCACATAAAATCAATACAAGCTTGATATTACATACAGAATGTGCCTCTCATAAACTTATAAGCTAAGTTATACAAATTCAGTTTCATCAGTCCATCTAAGGACCAGTATTTCCCAAGAGAAGTAATACATTTAGTGAATGTTTCCTGAGCCATTTCAAGTATTACTATTTCATAAAGTGTAAATAAAATTGCTGTGTTATACTTCAGTAATAGTTGAATTAAAGACTGATGCAGTTCCCGTGATATGACTACATCTCACATTGCCATGGCTCAGAATAACATACTTGATATCTGCATTCCTTTATTTCTGACCTGTGAGGCATGATTTTGAAAACATAGTTTATTACTGGTAGTTATTCCAAGATCTTTTACATCACTGACCAGTAACATATTCTGACCATCAAGACATAATGGTCTACTAATCTCAACTGATCCAAAATATACAATTTTACATTTGTCTCTTAATTTTCTGACCTATGCCACTGATTCAGCTATTTGTTGAAGTCAGTAGAGATTATCTCTATTTACATCATCTGATGATGTTAGCAGAATACCCAGTTTATGATCATTGGTATATTTTGAAACCCAGTCCATACAAAATGTAGGAAAAGATAAAAAAACACAATTAAAAGAGTCAGAGCTCAAAACAAAGCCATTGGACATATCATACAGAACAGTTACGCATGGTAACATTTTACCCCAAGCAGTCACATGTTGCTTTTGACCTGAAAACTATTTTTTTATCCATCTGATACATGGTACGTTTGCAGCAGGAATGTTCCAACTATATAAGATCCCTAAATAAGGCACATTATAAATTATTTGGTTAAAGGTAAGCACACTGCTAGCACTGAAATGCCAAGGTCCACTGCCATACTGATCATTCCACAGAAGTCCAATAAACTTCTTAATGCAGATAGGCCTGTTATAAATCCATGTTGTGTGACAGCTATATGACTCAAAGTACTTTAAATTTTGAATAAGATAATGTTCATAACATTTTTATTAAAAATGATTAGTGCTTCTGTGTGTGTGTGTGTGTGTGTGTGTGTGTGTGTGTGTGTGTGTGTGTGTGTGTGTGTGTGTGTGTGTGTGTGTGTGTGTGTGTGTGTGTAAACACAGCTGAGCACGACAAACTGAAGCACTTTAGTGTGCAAACATTAGAGGTGCACTCAATTAGAAAATTATTATTTTTTGGGGAGGGAGGCTATTTGTACATAAAAGTAACTGACTACTGCATTTGCTTGACTGAAAGCAAATGACCATCATTGATATGGCTTATTAGTAACAATTTCTGTGTGTGTGTGTGTGTGTGTGTGTGTGTGTGTGTGTGTGTGTGTGTGTGTGTGTGTGTGTGTGAATCAAGCTGAAATATTTCTGTTAGTTGGTCACAGTCAAACTATGTAGGCAAAGTAATCCTGAAAGTGATTATTTTTGGTGCAGGTAATCATTCTGTGTGTGAAAGTGTGAAAGAAGTAATGTTATAGGTGGAACAGATATACTCCTCTTTGGTATAAAAACAGAAGATTGTGGGTTCTATTCCCATTCCTGGTGACTGGATTGCTGTCACTGCATTGTAGTATAAGGGGATGCTGCACTCAGTGTGTTGTCCTTCAGATGAGAGGTTAAACTGAGGTCTTATTTTCTCAGGTTGCTGGTAGCTCAGATGGATGTAAAAGATCCCACAATACCTATCAAAATTACTAGAGAAAGTTTCCTGATACTCTGGCCAAATGTCCCCTAGTAGTAGAACTATGACCTCAAGTCTCCCCTGAAAGAGGCCACTGGCCTAGTGGGACTAACCCGGTCAACAAAGGATAAATGAAGTCATTCTCTTGATTACATTTAAATGATTGTCAGTCTGTTTTGTTAGAGGCAGTATGTTTACATCTACGTGCATCGTGTAACATGGGATTATATTATTGTGGGCAGAATCTCTTTTATTTTGCCTCTGTATAACATCAGCAAGTGCTTCATTTTTGCAGGGTGCGGAAGCAGATTGATTGTGACAGCAGCTGACCACTACATTCACTTAATCACAGTTAAATGACCATCTGTCTCTTGATCCATGTGTAATATGTTTGTGCAGGGCCAGCCTTTGGCTGATTGAACTGACTGGGTGCATTTGGGCCCTGCACCTAACTGGGGGTCCATACTTGACACAACTATTACTAATGAAAAAGCAAATAAAAAAACCCTCCACTTTGAAGACCTACAAAAAAGGTCTCTTCTGCTTAAAAGTGTAGTGATCTGCTTGCTACAAATGCAGCGAGCATCTTGCCACAGTCAGTTTCTCTACCACACATTCAGCTCTTCAGCCATATTTGCAAATGCAGTACTACCATATTTGTTAAAATGTTACCATTTCATTAACAAATGACAATATCTTAACAAATGCAGTACTGCCATTTGTTAAAATGTTACCATTTCATTAACAAATGACAATATCTTAACAAATGTAGTACTTCCATATTTGTTAAAATGTTACCATTTCATTAACAAATGACAATATCTTAACAAATGTAATACTTCCATATTTGTTAAAATGTTACCATTTCATTAACAAATGACAATATCTTAACAAATGTAGTACTTCCATATTTGTTAAAATGTTACCATTTCATTAACAAATGACAATATCTTAACAAATGTAGTACTTCCATATTTGTTAAAATGTTACCATTTCATTAACAAATGACAATATCTTAACAAATGCAGTACTGCCATTTGTTAAAATGTTACCATTTCATTAATAAATGACAATATCTTAACAAATGCAGTACTGCCATATTTGTTAAAATGTTACCATTTCATTAACAAATGACAATATCTTAACAAATGTAGTACTTCCATATTTGTTAAAATGTTACCATTTCATTAACAAATGACAATATCTTAACAAATGCAGTACTGCCATTTGTTAAAATGTTACCATTTCATTAACAAATGACAATATCTTAACAAATGTAGTACTTCCATATTTGTTAAAATGTTACCATTTCATTAACAAATGACAATATCTTAACAAATGTAGTACTTCCATATTTGTTAAAATGTTACCATTTCATTAACAAATGGCAATATCTTAACAAATGTAGTACTTCCATATTTGTTAAAATGTTACCATTTCATTAACAAATGACAATATCTTAACAAATGTAGTACTTCCATATTTGTTAAAATGTTACCATTTCATTAACAAATGACAATATCTTAACAAATGCAGTGCTGCCATTTGTTAAAATGTTACCATTTCATTAATAAATGACAATATCTTAACAAATGCAGTACTGCCATATTTGTTAAAATGTTACCATTTCATTAACAAATGGCAATATCGTAACAAACGCAGTACTGCCATTTGTTAAAATGTTACCATTTCATTAAGAAATGACAATATCTTAACAAATGCAGTACTGCCATTTGTTAAAATGTTACCATTTCATTAAGAAATGACAATATCTTAACAAATGCAGTACTGCCATTTGTTAAAATGTTACCATTTCATTAACAAATGACAATATCTTAACAAATGTAGTACTTCCATATTTGTTAAGATGTTACCATTTCATTAACAAATGACAATATCTTAACAAATGTAGTACTTCCATATTTGTTAAAATGTTACCATTTCATCAACAATTACAGCATTTTAACAAACACTTGTACTACATGCTATATCTTAACTGTCTAGAATTTTGCAGAGATTTTGGCCTCATATTTCTGGTCTCTTCCTTATAAAATTAGTGGTTTTCTGGCAAATTATTGAAGACTGAAGTCAAGTCACTAAATAATGACATGTTTTTTTGTTTCAGGCTTCATATCCCCCAGAAAATGTATGCTGATGCAAAACTTGTTGCTTTGTCAACTTTCTACTTTTCAGTATTATAATGTCAGAGCATGCCTCATGCAAATGTCATTTGGTTGACAACAAACATAAACATTCTTTTTTTTTCATATGGGTTTCCTAGCTGAAAAGAAAAATGTTTTGTTTAAGGAACAGCTCAGACCTTGTGTGGACACTGGTTCTTCACTAGTCTATAGACAGAATCAGCAATCAGATTGCTGAAGTTCTTAGTTTCAAGTCATAGTTAAAAGACTAAGTGTTTCTGTTTAAAAAATGCCTTAACAGGGGCTTTCAAGTGAGTATGTGTGTGTGTATACACACACACACACATATATATATATATATATATATATATATATATATATATATATATATATATATATATATATATATATTATATGTGCATGCAGTTTCACCTTAAGAACATGTTAGAGGATGTCTAGCTGAAATTATTAGTTTTTATAGTGTCTCTGTTATTGTGACTGTGAGAATAGCAGGGCTTCCTGGAAGCTCTAGGTTTAAGTTAAACTTCTGCATTTCCTCTTTTAATATTCCATCCCTAAAATGAATCTTTCAGCAGTTGAAATATTCAGATGGGAAAAAAAGACAAAATTATGAGGAACTATGATCTGGCACCCAGAAACTCAAAAAAAAAAACCAAACAGTTCTATTGTCTCTGTACCTGAAAGCACGTCCTAAACACAGTTTACATCTGAACACACCTCTGCATCTCTAACTCTGCCCACTATGGATACTATTCAAGTGTATTAATATAGTATTTTTAATTTTACTCACAATGTCTTGAAAACCTGCATTTTCTTAATCTCTTATGCTCTGTAAATAACATTTGTTGAACATTTCATTTGAAATAGTTTGCAAATAATGTCTGTTGATTGTTTTTTCTTTTGATTTGTCAAAATATATTTCTATCCTTGTCTGGAGCTTTTCTCCATGGACTTCCACTAAAAATGGTAATTTCAGTTCCCAGACAGAATTTCCTGATAAATAATAGTAAATAAATAAACACGCACATACATACATACATACATACAAATCCATTTTCTCAAAAATGTTATTAGAAAATCTCAAACCATTTTGAAGGTACAAGTTTGTACTGACAGCATTTTATATTCAGTTTCTCTAATGGTATTTAATTTTTATTCAGGATGGGGACTGCATCACATGGCATTCAGCTGAGATTATATCAGATATAGAAAACATACAGATTTCTTCATTAAAGTGACCATTACTACAGCTGGAATTAGATCAGTACCAACACTGAACACCTCTACCCGAGTTGCTTGTAAATCCTTAAAGCAAGAATTGATTTGTGATGTAACCAGCTGTCTCTCTCTCTCTCTCTCTCTCTGTATAATTTCCTGAAAGCTGTATTAAGACATGTAAAATGGGAATTGAACTATGATTTATTATACATTTGTACTTAATGCATGGTTTTACATGCTGTTCACAGTGGCACTCTGTTCACTTGTATTATACTATAAACTCTCAGTTAACGGAACTCAAGCATCCAGCACTCTCAAGTAACCATCAAAAAATATTGAAAAAATACAGTACAATTTTCATGTGTTGCACTTTGTTTTCCCCTTGCAGAAACATACCTTACATTTTTAGATTTTGAGAGTTTTAAAAAGGAAGATAGGCATACATTTCCTCTCTTCCCAACCTGAGAACAACTCAAGGCAAACAAACAGTATAGGGTACAGTACTAGTCAGGAATATTTTTAATAGTAAATTGCAAGCAACCAGACACTAGAGTTATCTGTCATCTACCAATCCCCATGGGTGCCGGTTAACTGAGAGTTTACTGTATTTGAGTTCCAGTCTCTCTCTCTCTGTCTTCCTTATGAGTTGGAGCCAACTCCTATGGTGACCCCATGAATGGTTACTACCATCCATGGAGTGTGCTAGGAAAGGGGGTGGAAGTACATTACCAGGCCATTCATCTGTACTGCGAGCACGCACGCATGTGCGCACACACACACACACACACACACACACACACACACACACACACACACACACACACACACACACACACACACACACAAACACACAAGTGCACGCACACATGCATACACACACACACATGTACACACACACAAGTGCGCGTGCGCACACACACTTACACATACATGTACATACACGTGCACACACACAGACACACACACATGCATACATGTGGACACATGCACACACACACACACATAAGTACACACATGCTCACACATGTACACACACATGTACATGCACCCACACACACACGTACACACATACACACATGCACACATAAGCGCGCTCGCATACACACATGCACACACACGCGCACACGTACACACACATACATACACACACACACACACACATGTGCATGCGCACTCACACATGTACACTCACACACACATGCATACACACACACAC
Source organism: Protopterus annectens (assembly GCF_019279795.1). NCBI lineage: Eukaryota > Metazoa > Chordata > Ceratodontiformes > Protopteridae > Protopterus > Protopterus annectens. Next base: position 16,419,914 of record NC_056745.1, read on the forward strand.
ACACACACACACACACACACACACACACACACACACACACACACACACTCACAGAAATGCACACACACACACACACACACACACACACACACACACACACACACACACACACACACACACACACACACACACACACACACACACACACACACACACACACACACACACATCCCTACAGATAATTTAAAAGTCACCAGTTTGCCTTCTGTGTGTCTTTGGAAGGTGGGTGAAAGCTACCCATGCAAACACAGGTAGATCATATAGCCCTGCACAGAAGGCAACTCAGATGGGAACCAAACCAGAGAACCTGTTGCTGTTAAGCCACAGTGTTACACACTGTGTCACTGTGCAATCCCTATGTTCCATTAAGGGTGGATATGGAAGTTCTTTTCAGGGAAGAGGAACACAATATGTGTCTAGAAGACATCTGTATTAAATTTAAATGACATAAACACTATACACATTTCCATAAAAGTGACTTTATTTCTCACTGGAATTATGCTTGACCAGCATCCCCTCCACTATAGGCTCCCATCCTACAAAACACACCCCTACATTTGGGGAGACTCTCAATAAAAATCTGCTCAAGCAACAGAGACCTCCAAAGCAGCAACGCAAGCAACCTCCACCCCTTCAACACAACCCAAATGACACATAGCGCACAAACTCAGTGTGCCACTCAACCACAGCCCTTAAGGCATAACAATGTATGCAACACTCTAGTCATGGGTGACTCTATAGTCAGGCACACAGATGTTCCACTCACGAGGCTAAACAAGGAGAAATTAGCATCAGCTGCCTGTCAGGTGCCAGGATCCACCACATAACACATGCACTCAGGTCACTCCACAACAAGTACAAATATGACTCTGTCATTGTCCATATTGGTGTGAATGACCTGAGATGTACTTCCCTGGACAACATGAAAAGAGACATGGAAGAGCTCTCCGATCTTGTAGCCCAGGCAGGTATGACCCTAGCCCTGAGTAGCATCCTGCCATCACCCAGAATGATACCACAATAGAAGGGCAAAATGATTGACTTCAACAATTCATAGGTTCATACTAGGCTATCTGCCCTAGGGCATTTATAAGCCTAGCCCAGAGTTTTGTGGCTTTCGCCACCCCTTTAGTTTGAAGGATACTATGCCCATTATTTTGCTGTGCCTCTGTCAAGCAGTGACACTGAGGTTATCCCTGGGGTATACCTGCGATCTCCCATCCATTGGTCAAGATTTCTCTTGAACAAAGCCAGCAAGGTGCTCTGCCTCACATGTACCGGGATTCTGTTCCACAGCATAGGGAGTCTCTGGGTGATGAATCTGTCCCTCCAGCACGTCCTATTAATAGCTGTGTTGAGGTTTAAGTCTCTTGCCCTTGTAGTTCTGATGGATTTAGATTTTTTGAGGTGAAGCATGTTCATCAATTCCGGGTTGGACATGGCCTTGTATGTCAGGCATAGGTCACATCTGAGCAGACGGTAAGTGAATGAATAGAGCTGGGGTTCCTTCAGTCGGGCAACATAAGACATATTTTTGAGACCCTTTATCCTTTTGGTGAGGAACTTTTGGGGCCTTTCCAATTGCTGCAGGTGTCGGGTCAGATACATTCCGAATGGGGCATTGTACTCAATCATTGGTCTGATGAGTGATGAGTACAGGGGAATGATGACTTCCCTTGATCTAGATGTGAATCCCTTCATGATCAGGTGGGCAATGTAGATGGTCTTACTAACTACTTTGGCAACGTGAGTGTCAAACGAAAGGTTACTGTCAACCTGGGTCCCCAGATCCCTGATAACCTCTTCTGTGCTTAGTGGATTGCCACCTATATAGTAACTAGGGGTAACCTTGTTTTTCCCGAAGGGTATGACTATGCATTTTTTGGCGTTTAACTTTAGGCCATGGCTCTGGCACCAGTTATCCGTCTCTATGAGACCCTTCTGAAGGATATCTGTGTCAGATGGGTTTTCAACTATGGTGCTCAGTTTGCAGTCATCTGCAAACTTTGTCAGCCATAATCCTCCTGTGTTTGCTTGTACTTCTGAAAAGTAGATGCCGAACAAGAGTGGTCCCAGGACTGAGCCCTGTGGGACACCACTTGTGAAAGGCTTTGAGTCTGACATGGTGCCAGCAACTCTGACCCTGTGGTTTCTGTCACTTAGCCAGTTTGCAACCCATCTTGTGACGTATGGGTTTACATTTAAGCTGGTGAGTTTTTCAATGATACCCGAGTGGGGTATTGTGTCGAAAGCCTTTGCCAGGTCAAGGTAGGCTGTGAGGACTGCCTTGCCCTCATCAATGGCCTTGGTGACTGTTTTGAAAAAGTCAACCAAGTTTAAAAGGCATGATCTGCCCTTGACAAAGCCAAACTGGGTTGGATCCAATGTCTGCAAGTCCCCTATGTCTTTATTTATGAGTTCCATTATGATCCTCTCCATAGCTTTGCAGACCAGGCTTGTCAAGCTGATGGGATGGTAGTTTCCGGGGTTGGTGGAGGCACCTCCTTTGTGAAGTGGGACCACCATTGCTGTACGCCACTCCTTGGGTACGTATCCTGAGGTGAGGCTAAGATTAAACAGCTGCCCTAACTGCGGGTTTAATTCCTCATTGAGTTCGTGGAGCACACAACCGGGGACACCATCTGGTCCCATGGATGCTGTGTTTTTCGCCTTGGAGAGAGCAGTTCTCACCTGAGCATTTGAGATGTTTGGGGGGCTACAATCCTCTGGTATAGATATCTCCCCTTTTGGGGAGGGAGGAATTTGCACTGAACCTGTCAGCCAGTATGTTGGCAATGTCTGTAGGTTCAGTGATTTTTCATCATTTTGAACTAGTTCTGAGCATATCTGGGAGTTTCCTCCAAGGTTTCTAACATAGCTAAAAAAGGCCTTATGATTGTCTTTTGAATCCTTAGCGATTTTTCTCTCAAAATTTGCCTTGGATGATTTTATGAGAGATCTTAGTTTTTTACTTATAATGATCAAGGGTGTCTTCCCTTTTACGGATTTTGCTCTATCTTGTAGTAGCTTCCTCCTTTTGTTGTAGAGCTTGTTTATGGCTGGGGTCCACCAGACTGACGCTGCCTTTGGTACAAAGAGTCTTTGTTTTGTTTGGGATTGCCTGATCCATGCAGTCCTGGAGGTGCTGGTAGAAGGCATTTGTAAGTGATTTAGCGGTTTGAGTAATGGTTTCCGCTGGCTCAGGGGCCTTGAAAGAGACCACACCAGTCTTTAGAAGTGTGAAGTCGGCTTTTGAGAAGTTCTTCACTGTGGTCTTTTTTATCTGGGGTGAGGGTGGGATGTGGACTTCCAATGAGATTAGTTTATGATCTGATCTCACCAATGAGGGGTATACTTCTGGTGTTGAACATTGTGACCCCATGTTCGTGATGATGAGATCTAGTATGTTTTCTCCTCTTGTGGGGATGGTGACTAGTTGTTCCATGGCATTTGAGTTTATGAACTCTAGGAACCTTTGGGCTAGAGTGTTGGGGCTTGAGTAGTGATCCCAGTCTATATTTGGATAGTTGAAATCACCCAGTATGATGGTGTTTGGAGATACATTTATCCCCTCCAGTGTTTTCAGGAAAGCTGTGTGAGGTTCCTGAGTTTGAGAGGGTGGCCTGTAACATGCTACAAATTGCAGAGCAGTCTTGCCTATGGTTAATTGCACCTGGATGGTCTCCGATGCATCGTGCGTTGCCACCAACCTTGAGGTGAGGGTGTCCTTGATGAATATGGACACCCCCCCTCCTTTCTTGGTGTTGTCCAGATTTTGGGGCCGGAACGCATGATATGAGGTAAAACCTGATAGTGCTGGGGTGCTCTCAGGAGCCTTGAACCAGGTTTCTGTCACAGCACAGACATCAATGTTCTCCATATTGAGAAGAGCCTCGATTGCGTGCATCTTGAGATTGAGACATCTGGCATTGAGCAGCATTACCCTTAGTTTTTTTCCTTTTTTGTGTTCTAGGGTGGTAGGTTTAGAATTTGAGCCTTGCCTAAAAAAGGCACTATGGGGGTGGCAAGAGCCTTTGCCAATATCCGGAAGCCCAGGGGTGACAGGTGCAAGCCGTCCCTTGCGAAGCAGCGTGGCTTGTCCAGCATGTCTTTTAAGCCAATTATTAAAGCTGATCATCTTGTCTCTGTATTGTGGCATCATTCTTGGTGAAGGTAGGATACTGCTCAAGGTCAGGTTCATACCTGCCTGGGCTACATAATCAGAGAGCTCCTCTATGTCTCTTTTCATGTAGTCCAGGGAGGTACGTCTCAGGTCGTTCACACCAGCATGGACAATGACTGAGTCATACTTGTACCTGCAGTTGAGTCACCTGAGTGCTTGCGTTATGTGGTGGATTCTAGCGCCCGATAGGCAGCTTACTGTGACCTTCTCCTTACTCAATCTTGTGAGCGGGACGTCAGTGTGTCTGACTATGGAGTCACCTATGACGAGTGTGTCTGGCATTGTGTTTGGCCTTAAGGGCTGTGACTGTTTGGCACACTGACTCTGTGGTCTATGTGTTGCATGTGCTGTGCCCTGTGGTGGCAGTTGTTTGGGTGTCTGCTTTGGTGGCCTCTGCTGTTTTGGTAGATTTTTGATCAGAGCCTCCAGTATGTCTTTGTGTGTTTATGTGTATGATTTGAAGTTGTGATAGTGCTATGTGAGACTGGGTTTGTGGTGTGGGTGGTTACCTTCTCCTCCTGTCTGGTCTTGCCAGTCCTATGTTGAGAGAGCTCAGCCTCCAGTTTGGCTATATAGTTGCATCTCTCGCATGTATTTGTGTTTTGTGGGAGAAGGAGAGGGTTGTCTGTGTACATGAGGCAATTGTAACATTGCCTCAATATTCCCAGATTCACCAGCTGAGCAGGAGAGGACACTAGCAACTGATCCCTCGATATACTAGAAGGAGTAGACAAAAACTTTATGTAGATGAGTTTGAAAAAGACTTTGGGGGATGTGGTGATCGAAAAAGGTTTTTTAGGCTGGTGGGGTACTACGTATAATAAAAAGTGCTATATTAGAGTAAAAAGTATTTTAGGAGCAAGTGCTAGGCTTTACAGATAGAGAATTGGCTAAGCTTCTGGTGTCATTCTAAGGGGATCCAGTATCTGTCTGCCTGGGATGACATGATCGACAGACCATGATGCTTTGCCAGAGATGGCCTGCACCTGTCACCCTTGGGATTCTGGATACTGGCTAAGGCTCTTGCCACCCCTATAGTGCCTTTGTTAGGCAAGGTTCAAATGACAAATTCACCACCGTAACAGGTACAAGCAAGCAGAATCTGAGGGTAATGCTACTCAATGCTAGAAGTCTAAACCTCAAAATGCATTCTCTCGAGACACTCCATAAAATGGAGAACATCGACATCTGTGCAGTGACAGAGTCCTGGTTCAAAGCTCCAGAGAGCACCCCTGCATTACCAGGCTATAATTCATACCACACCTTTCGGCCACCTAACCTGGACCGAAACACTAATGGTGGAGGCGTGTCCATATTAATTAAAGATATCCACACCTCCAGGCTAGTTGCTCAGCATAATGCATCCGAGATTATCCAAGTGCAACTAACTCTGGGCAAGACCGCAATCCAAATTGTAACTTGCTACAGATCCCCCACCATGCCCCAGGATTCCCACTCCTCATTTCTTGATACACTGGAAAATATTTAGAGTACAACCTAACACCATAATAATGGGCAATTTCAACTACCCCACCATTAACTGGGAAACTACTCATGTACCAACTCTTTTGCTTAATGTTTTGTGGAATTCATAAATTCTATTGCCTTGGATCAACTTATCCACACCCCTACCAGGGTATTTATATTCTAGACCTGGTCATTACCAACATGGGTGACCGGTGTTCCACACCAGAGGTCAGTTCCTCGTCAGTCATATCCGACCACAAGCTAATCACCCTAGACATCCACATCCCGCCCTCACCCCCCCATTAGGGAAACCACTGTAAAAATTTCTCCAAAGCCAACTTCATGCTTTTTAAGACAGAAGTGGCAAATTTCATGACACCCATGCAGACAGACAATAGAGGTATGACTGCTGAATCCTACACAAATGCACTTTATAAGCACTTACATGAGTGCATGGATTGTGCTATCCCTAACAGAACCAAGATGCTAGTCTCTAAAAAAAGAAGCCAATCTGGTGGTCCCCTGGCATAAAAAAACTCTACAACAGAAGAAAGAAACTGTTGCAAAAAAGAGTAAAATCCCATGACTGGAGGAACTCCCTGGTCAGCCTCAGTAAGAAGCTGAGATCCCTCATAAAATCCTCCAAAGCTAGTTACAAAAACAAAATCACCACTGATTCTAAAGACAACCACAAAGCATTCTGTAGCTATGTCAATAATCTCAGTGGCAACACTCAAATCTGCTCTGACTTACAGCACAATGGCACTAAATATACAGAACCAACTGATATTGCCAACATCCTGACAGATAGGTTCAGTGCTAACTTTTCCCCTCTCTCACCCCCTAAAGAGCCCATCTCTATACCGGAAGAATGCAAAGTTCCTATAATCAGGGCTGCACAGGTAAAAACCACACTCTCTAAAGCCAAGAACACAGCATCCAAAGGACCTGACAACATCCCAGGCTGCATTCTACACGAACTACAGAATGAACTGGCACCCCACATAAGCACCATGTTCAGTCATAGCCTCACCTCAGGCTTTCTGCCCACTGAATGGTGCACAGCAACTATTATCTGACTCCACAAAGGGGGAGCTACCATGGACCCTGGGAACTACTGGCCCATTAGCCTAATGAGGCCAGTCTGCAAGGCCATGGAAAGTATCATCATGGAACTTATAAACAAAGGCATTGGTAATCTCCAAACTCTGGAGCCCACCCAGTTAGAGTTTGTAAAAGGCAGATCATGTCTCCTAAACCTGATAGACTTCTTTGAAGTGGTCACCAAAGCCATAGATGATAGTAAGGTGGTTCACACAGCTTATCTAGATGTCGCCAAGGCTTTTGACACAAACTCCCACTCTGGAATTATAGATAAACTCACTAAACTAGGTATAAATCCCTATGTATTAAGATGGGTTGCCAACTGGCTCACTGACAGAACCCACACTGAAAGTAGCAGACTCCAGATCCCACTTCAGACCAGTGACAAGTGGAGTACCACAGGGTTCAGTCCTGGGTCCTTTCCTGTTTGTTATCTACTTTTCTGAAGTACAGGCTAACACAGAAGGTCTTTGGCTAATGAAGTTCGCAGATGACTGCAAACTAGCAGCCATAATCAAAACTCCTAATGGTGTGGACATCCTATAAAAGGGCCTCACTGAGACAGATGCATGGTGTCAAAGCCATGGCTTCAAGCTCAATGCCAAAAAGTGCATTGTCATCCCCTTTGGTAAAAGCTCTGTACCCTTGAGCTGCCACATAGGCAGTAGTCTACTTAACACTGAAAGTGCGCTAAGAGACCTTGGGACACAGGTGGACAGTAGTCTCTCCTTTGATATTCACATCACCACAATAGTCAGGAAATCCTTTTATGTGGCACACCTCATCACAAAAGGTTTCTCATCCAGGAAAAAAGAGGTCATTGTTCCCCTCTACTTGTCACTCATTAGACCCATTATAGAGCACAACGCCCCTTTTGTTATGTACCTCACAAGACATCTACAACAACTAGAAAGGCCGCAGAAGTACCTCACAAAGAGGATTACCAGCCTCAAACAGATGCCCTACACAGACCGTCTCAGAAAACTCCAGCTTTATTCTGTTGCATATTGCCTACTCAGAGGCGATCTCTGCCTAACATACAAAGCTATGTCAAACCCAGAGCTGTTGGACATACTCCACTTAAAGAAATCCCAATCCCTCCGAGCTACATGCTCTAGGGACCTAAACCTTGTCACCACAATAAACAGAACATGCCGGAGGGATAGATTCCTGTCCCAGAGACTTCCCATACTCTGGAACAAACTACCTATCTATATTAAACAAAGCTCCTCATTAGCACTCTTCAAGAAACATCTTGATGATTGAATGGGAAATAGAAAATTCACCCCGGGGATCACCTCTGTGGCTATGCTCGACAGGGTCAGAGGAAAATAATTTTCTTGGGTGGCGAAAGCCAGGGTACCTTTTTGGCTATGCTTATACAGGCCCTAGGGCTAATAGCCTAGTACCTACCTATGAGCCTATGAACATGAAGTGTAGCACACATTGCATGATAAAAGTTGTGTGTGTGTGTGGAGTTATACCTGAAATGAGAGTTTCAGAGATATGGACCTGTACATTTAGGTACACTTACTTTATCCATATAACCTTTAATTTGTTTAGTTAAGTGAGCAGCAAACATATATATGTGTATTCTAGCAGCCAAACTGGGTAACTATTAGAATCTTAATTTTGGTTTTGCTATTATTACATGAGAAATACAATAATACTTGTGTCTCAAAAGAAAGTGATAGTTTATGTCATTTTAATTTTTATATGAAAAATAAATCAGTTTTTAAAAGTGCAGGCTGACATTTGCAATCTGACAAAGCTTATCATTTTTTTTCAGGTTAGCAGGATATCATGATTTGGACAGTTGTGCCCCAGGGGTGGGTCATACTCACAAAAATGGCAAATGCCCTGATACTTTAAGAGAAGGAATATAACTTCCCTCTAATACAGTGGAAAAATTATGTATTATTTCTCTGATACTTTATAATGTAACAGAAACAAGGAAGCACTACAACAGAAACTCTATTTTTAAAACAATGTGAAAAATACATCACAAGTCACAAAAGTGCTGTTAGCAGACTATTAACTCTCCTGAGAAAGATGCATGTCTGGGTATTGCAGACTATTGTAAAGAACTAATATTTGTTAGTTTAAATAAAAAAAGTCTATACAAGTGCGATAAAAGGACTACTTTGAAACAAAGTGTGCTTCTGGAAAAGCAAAGACAGGCATGTGGCCCAAAGTGTAACAATGTATAAAATGACAGAATGTTTATAAGGCAGTGGAAACAGAAAGAGTACAAAGTTCATATCAACTGAAGGCAACATCAATAAATGAATGTAATGACTTGTTATGTTTACAGATGTACAGTATGGCTCAGACAGAGACAAATATAGTTCGGCTCACTCTCGAGCTCACGTGGCTTAATTTTAACAGTGATGTGGAATCAAGAAGGACTCTGTCAGTGGTTTCCATAAATTAATATAAAATAATATTCCCAGTGTGCATTGCTATGTGAGTCTGTAGTGTTACTAAATATGTGTACAGAAGGACCTTTAGTATTTGCTTTTGTGTGCATGACTAACGTGGACTGTGAGAGTGCCAAGACTCACATGAAGCTTTTAATCTGGTCTGTGGAGTACAGAAGTTAAATTGTATTTATACTGGTGGTTCTGCAGCTCCTGATATTGGGAAACAGAACAAGACATCTAGGACATGGCAGTGTGGCCACAGTGGCAGTCAGAAAAACCTATCCTCCCAGCACATCAGGAAATCGACAGGAGATTTCACCATTCCTGAGAAATACTCATCAGCACTGCACACTCAGAACATGGATGTATTGTGAACTATGATATTTTGAAACACTTGTTAGCATAGGAAGTACTTTTTTAGAGCAACACATCTCAGACATGAAGTCTGCAATAAACTACAAAGGTAGAGGGAAATACTCCGTTGCACAGTACACCCAGACAAGGCAATCTAGGCCCCAATAGTATTAGGAAGTACTCATTAGTATAATATGCTCAGGACATGAGTGTACTAGAAAATACCAATCATGACAAGTACTCAGGCAGTAACTGCATTGGGGTACACTGGTACTGAGTGACATTTATCCATACTGCAAATCTAGGATATGACAGTCTACGCCACAGTGATGCTAGGTAATACGCATCAACACAGTGTATCTAAGCTCTGGTCATCAAGGTCACCTGTGATACACTGAAGTGTACCAATAACTAAAAGTATCTGCCAAGATAGAATACCAAGGACATGAGTGTCTAGGCCCATTGGTACTACACAATTTATTGTATCATTAAACTTATTTTTTTATGATGAAATATTTATCGATCTGTGTGTGTTACTGTTTGGAATTCTAAATCTGTTAAGGGTTGAACTGTGGCACAGACTGGTGTCTTCCAGCTATGGCACTGTCAGATGTGGTAGTTCATATTACCAAAATCACACACTGTAAAAACCTCAGGAGTCATGGGTGTTCTTAAACATATCCATCTAAATATGTAAAGCACAAATACAATGTTACAGACATGCACACACCAAGTCTGATGCAGTACTGAGTCTTGAACTCAGAGGAATTATGCAGATACCCTGCTGTAAGTTAAATTATGCAAACCTCGGCCCCAGGGTTGTGAATGAAGATTGGGGGCTGTCAGGAGTACAGGATAGGATTATGGAATATGATCCCATTTGGTATGTTAAGAATGAATGTATAATAACATTAATTATGGCAATATAGGACCAAATTCCTGGCCAGATCTCATCCTAACCTGGTCACTGGACAGTAATCATCAATTCCTGAACTGTCCAGGCGAATCCTGAATTGCTGGCAACCCTAATTAGCTCTAACAATCAAATTAAATGCAGCCTGATAAAGAAAATATGTCATGCATCCACTAGATGGCAGTAGTGTAACATTAATACAGGTAAGGATGCCTGTCAGCAGTTTATTTGAGAAAAAATATTAGAAATTTCTTAATAGGTGTCATGGGAGATAATGCAGATTATCTCTTATGGACAGAGAGATGTTCCTACTCCCAGACGTTTGGATGCACAACAATATCCCACAAGTTTTTATTAATGCATTAAAGCCAAATGGATGTTAACCAAGTATTGAATATTCTTGTGATAGTAAAATAGCTGACGACAGAAAAATTATAGAAAACACGAACATGTCAGGAATAGATACCAAGATAAAAAAATAGCATGTGAAAGTGGTTCACGTACACATAGTCTTTGTTAATCAAAATAACGTATTATTATTAAACAACGTTTATGCTCTTGTAAAAGCAGACAAAACTGATCACATTTTTACTATTTCAGATACTGTTTATTGTAAGCATCTTAACGTAACCTGCCAGCCTGATTTAGATTTGAAAGTACATTGTCACAGATACCAACCCTCTGAGGTTCATAAAACTGGTTAAGCTTAGTAACAAAATTAGTTTATTTCTGTATTCTCATGCTCTGTGCACTTCCCAGACCTGGTGCACTGCCTTCACTCTAAGTTGAGGACCAAAAGAAAACAGAACCTTCCGAAATACCAAACTGACATTGAACAGATGCTGTTCTCCTAAAACTGTAGTAGGAAACTTGTTAAAAGATATCACAATAAATACCTCACACTAAGTGCCCACGCACATCAGCCCTGATTGTGAGCGCTGTAACATCATTAATTTCTGAATGACATTACTGCATGATCCCCCAGATGGCATCGGACAATTACGACTGCTAACCCTGCCCTGGACACCTGCCCCCTCCCCTACTCTCATTATGCCTCTGCTACATTCATTACATGCAAAGCCAGTCCACTCCTCTGATCTGCAATATGCCAACTAAAATGTCTGTTTTCCTTCCCATGTCAAATGTTCCACATGGTCATGTGATTATGGCTGGCATTTAGTAACAGTCTTCATTTAATGGTAACTGATTTTGTGTGATGAAGGTCACACACCAACTGGGGATGGTTCAGAGAAACACACAGAGTGTAATTATTTTCTTTTTTATCTTTAGCTTTGTATTAACTACTATTTGTAACTTTTATCTCTGTTTTTGTACTCTGTGTTTTAGGTGTGAATTACTTCAGCTGGACTATGCTTGAAAATGATTAGTTTCTATCGGGTTCCTATTTACGTTATCGAAGTTCTGAACACCATAAGGTCGAACCCTTATGTTCAAAGTGTCAGAACTTCGATAACAGTAAAAAAATAAAAAATAAAAACAAAAAACAAAGAATAAAGTATTGCAAACAGGGGAGCAAGCCCCCCTGAACCTCCCACATGGGAGGATGTGCCCCCCACACCCCCCGCTCTTTAAATATACCAACTCTGAGATCGCACTACAGTGTGGTAAAGGGAAATATTCCCTTTCTGCACTGTATTGTGATCTTGGAGTAGGTATATTTAAAGAGTAGGGGTGTGGGGGGCAGAGGTGCTTGCCCCCCTGCTTGCAACAGTTAGGTAGGTTTTAGGTGTTTTATTTTTTTATTTTTTTACGTTCGAATTCTTGAAACTTCGAATATGAGTTCGATGTTCTCAGGTTCAGAGTTTCAAGGATCCAACAACGTAATAGTTACCCGTCTCTATCAGTGCCTACTCCAGTAAATGAACATTAATAATAATAATAATGATAATAATAACAATAAACAATAATAATAACAATAATAATAACAATAAACAATAATAATAACAATAATAATAACAATAATAATAACAATAAACAATAATAATAACAGGAAGTTGAGAAATATCTTGGCTTCAATAATATGGAAATGGCAGGATAATGAGATGGAAATGAGATACAGGGCCAGACTCACGATGGCTTGCACGGCGTCTAAGAGTAGTGTAAGACTCCATGCAGTCATCATGTCCGACGAGCAATCCACAAACAGCCTGCAGAGGCGTGTAAGAGAGCTCCTAAAACGGCTCTTACACGGACAGGGCTTGGATATGCAAATTATCTCACTTGCAGCCGAAAGGCATGCAAATGAGGTAGTTTTGCGATCCAGGAAGCACAAACCTGTCCGTGTAAGAGCCATGTTATCTGCAGAAATGTACTCAGTTGACAACTGAGTACTGTTCTGCAAATAGCACAATGGAGCCTTGTCAGCTCCAAATAAAGGTTGCATATGTTCCGGTAAGCATGTCAATGGTCAAATATGTGACCACTGGCAATGTACCACCATGCAAAATTAAAATTTTTTTTTTTTTTTTCGGCAATTGCTAAAGTTTAAACGTAGCGCAGTGCTGCGCAAATGGGCTGCATTAAAAAAAAAACAGAAAAATATTTAAAACCCATAAACATGGGTTTTATGCAAACCATCAATTTACAATGTAAGGGAACAGCAGGCTGAAAACAACATGGCCACCGAGTAGGGGTTGCTAAGGGGGGAAGCTCAGTGTAAGACATGTAACTAAGCATTAGTAGGCAATCCTATGTAAATGAGTGTTAGGATAGTGAATCACACTTTTACATAGCATATGAGCACATTCCCTGGAGTGTAGGAGTAGGATAAGGGGGAGCAACAGAGTAGGAGATAGGTGACATCAAAGGGGGGTATGTATGAAAGAAATGAAGCTCATTGGAGCAGAGTGGGATGTGAAAGCTGTCAGTTAGACATCATGGAAAGAGGTGTGTCAACAGGTAGACATGGGAAAGCCAAGAAATGGAAGGTGTACACTGTGGATAACACCAAAGTTTCTTGACGAGCGTGCATGCGTGAGCTGGCAAGCCCAAGTAAGATGGAGTGCGCGCGTGTAAGTGTGAATGCACGCATTTACGCCGGAGTAAGCATGTAGAAGCCTGTTTAAAGACTTGTAAGCGTGTTTGGGCTGGTGTGCGTGTGTTTTAACCTGAATAAGCAAGTTGTAGTCAATCTCACCATGTGTGCGTGCATGTTAGCTGCTGTGCACATGTTTACACTTGTATGCGCGTTGCTCCCCCCTGAGGAAACACACAGGAAAAAGGAAGCACAACAAATTGTAGGAAGCTACCAGGGAATACTAGCAGAGCTAGCAGGTGAAAACAATCAGAATCAGGCAATTACACAGGCAGAACAGTAGCCCAGCCCAGCACTGAAAACTCTGCAAACAACAGTGCAGTATGTGTCTCTGAAGAGACACTGCAACACTGGAGTAAGCTACTAAAAGTGAAAACTGAAAAAGCTTCACTCAGACAAAATATGCTAGGGGCTGCCATAGCTGTTATAAGGCAACATATGCAACATGCTGAGGGTGGTGACAATGCAAATGCTGCTGGACAACCCACAGTGAGGAGACGGAGAAGAGTGTACAGGCCCAGGGTCACCTACCAGGGGTTACATGAGCTAGAGATAGTGGAGCACTATAGAGTGGACAGAGACCTCCTGCAGCAAATTGTTGAGCTGTGCAGGCCACGCCTCACACACAGAACCAACAGAGGGGAACCCATCCCAGTGGAAACCAAGGTATGTGTTGGCCTAAGAATACTAGCAACAGGTACCTTCCAGAGACCAACTGGTGATATGATGGGGATATCACAGGCATCAGCATCCAGGGTACTGCACCAGTTCCTGAATGCCATGTCAGCACATGTCGGTGATCATGTATATTTCCCCAATTCCCGTGAGGTATTGGCCAGCAATATGCGTCTCTTCCAGCAAATAGCAGAATACCCTGAGGTAGTGGGTGCAATAGACTGCACACATATACGCATCAAAGCACCAGCCAGTGAGCAGGGTAGGCCCTACATTAACCACAAGGGCTTCCCCTCCATCAACTGCCAGGTTGTGTGTGATGCCCAGGGCATAATAATGAATGTGTGTGCTGGCTGCCCTGGAAGCTACCATGATTCCCATATCTGGCATCTGACACAGCTGTACCAGACATTTGCCAATGGGGACATCCCACATGGTCACCTATTGGGGGATGCTGGCTATGCACTGGAGCCGTGGCTGATGACACCCATCAGAAACGCACACACACCTGAACAGGAATGCCATAATGAGGAACATGCACAAACACATAATGTAATACAGCATGTGTTTGGGCTGCTCAAGTCACGGTTCCGGTGCCTGGACACATCTGGTGGAGCCTTGCAGTACTCACCAACTGCATGTACCCAAATTATCATGGTATGTGCTATGCTACATAATATGATTCTGTGAAAACAGCTGCAGCAGGACCAGCATAGGCCCGACCCAAACAGCCCCCCACCATTGCCAAGGCCATCACAGGCAGAGCGTGACTCGGAGGAAGAACAACCTGAGCCTGCCCCAGTAGGCAGAAGGAGGTGTGCCCAGTATGCCTTGGCCTTGGTAAAGAGGCAACGCATAGCACATACACTGGCTCAGTAGGAACCCTGGAAATTATACCTCTCTCTGACTCACACATATAGTAAAACAGATGCCTAAGTTGACACAACCTGCTTTCAAACATGTACAGGGAGTGTAGTATGTGCATCCAACATAGGCAGCTCTGCAGCACCACCTGAGGCATGATTGCCATATGTTAAGCAATGTAACACCATGTAGTATATGCAAACTGGATGACCCATGAGTAACATCCTACCCTCACCAAGCATGATGCCACAATATGAAGACAAGATGAACAATTACAACAATTGGCTTAAGTATTGTTGTTAGTCAAAGGGGATCCAATGCCTGTCAGCCTGGGATGACATGCTGAGCAAGACACGATGCTCCGCTAGGGATGGCTTGCACCTATCACCCCTGGCCTTTTGGATACTGGCAAAGGCTGTTGTCACCCCCATAGTGCCTTGAATAGGTAAGGCTCAAAACACAAACCCACCTCCATAGGTATCACAAGGGATATGAAGCTAGAAGTAATGCTACCCAATGCCAGAAGTCTAAACTGCAAGATGCATGCAGTCCAAACTCTCCTCAGCATGGAGAATGTTGATATCTGTGCAGTAACAGAAACCTGGTTCAAGGCTCCCAAGAGCACCCTAGCACTATCAGGTTATACCTCATACCATGCTTTACAGCCCCAAAACATGGCACATACCACAAAAGGAGGGTGAGTATCAATAATTGTCAAAGATACCCACACCCCCAGGTTGGTGCCACAGCATGAAGCAGCACAGACTATCCATGTGCAAGTAACAGTGGCTAAAACTGCCTCCAAGTTCGTAGCCTGCTACAGACCACCCTCCTACATCCAGGAACCCCACTTGGCCTACTTGAGAACACATGAAAATATGAAGGTCTCACCAAACAACATTATATTGGGTGACTGCAACTACCCAAACATAGACTGGGAGCATTATTCTAGCACCAACACCCTAGGTCAAAGGTTCCTAGACTTCATAAACCGAAATGCAATGGAACATTGTCACCACTCCCACAAGAGGGGTAAACTTACTGGACCTGATAATCACCAACATGGGGACTCTACGGCCAAGACGAGAAGTGTATCCCTCACTGGTAAGATCAGACCATACAGTAATCTCACTGGATATTCACATCCTGATCCCAGTCCCTGGCCAGAAAACCACAGTGAAAAACATGTGTAAAGCAAATTATGCACTCCTCCAAACTGAGGTGGAATCCATTAAAGCCCTTGTGCCTGTGGAAAATATGGCCCAGACCTCAGAATCCTTTATGAATGCATTCTATGAACACCTTCAGGAATGCATGGAATATGCAATCCCAAATAAAATCAAGACCCAATCCTCCAAAGGCAGATGTCCTGTCTGGTGGACCCCAGCCATTAACAAACCATGCAAGAGAAGGAGGAAACTACTACATGACAGAGCAAAACCCAAAAAGGGAAGGCATCACTGATCAGTATTATGATAAATAACTATGGCCACACATAAAATCCTCTAAGGCCAGCTACGAGATACAAAATTGTACATGACACTAAGAATAATCACAAGGCTTTCTTTACTGATGGTAGGAACATGGATGGGAATTCCTAGATATGCTCAGAATTAGTCCAAAATGACAAACAATACACCAAACCCACAGACATTGCCAACATCCGACCTGACAGGTTCAGTGCAAACTCCCCCCCCACCACCAAAAGGCCAAATATCTATCCCAGCAGAGTGCTGGCCCCCTGACATTGCAGATGCTCAGGTAACAGCCAGCGTCCCTAAAGCAAAACACACAACATCAATGGGAGCAGATGGTGTCCCGGGCTGCATCCAACATGAAGTCCAAGAAGAATTGAACACCAAATAAAACCACTGCTCAATCTCAGCCTTACCACAGGATATGTACCCAAACAGCAGTGTACAGCAAGAGTGGTCCCTCTCCACAAAGGTGGTGCCTGAATGGATCATGCAAACTATCACCCCAGAATCCTGACTAGCATGGTCTGCAAAGCTATGGAAAGCATCATCATGGACCTTAGAGATAAAGATATTAGGGACCTACAGACACTGGACCCTACCCAGTGTGGCTTTCTTAAGGGCAGATCCTGCCCCTTAATCCTGGTTGAGTCATTTGAAACAGTCACCAAGGCCATTGATGAGGGGAAGGTAGTCCACACAGCCTACATGGACCTTGCAAAAGACTTCCATACAATACCCCACGTGGGCATTATAGATAAGCTCACCAGCTTAAATATAAACCCCTATGTCACTAGATGGATTGCAAACTGGCTCAAGGACAGAACTGACATGGTCAGAAATGCTGGAGCCATGTCAGAGTCCAAACCAGCTGCAACTGGCATCCCACAAGGCTCGGTCCTGGGACCCCCCTGTTTGGTATATAATTCTCGGAGGTACAGGCCAACATGGAAGGACTGTGACTGAACAAGTTTGCAGATGACTACAACCTGGCAGCCATATCTGACCCTCCAGCTGACACAAGCATCCTACAAAATGGCCTCATAGAAACAGACAACTGGTGCCACAGCCATGTCATCAAGCTAAACACAAAAAGTGTATAGTCATCCCTTTGGAAAAACAGTAAGGCCACCAATTACCACATAGGTGGTAACCCATTAAGTACAGAAGAAGTAATAAGAGACCTGGGGACACAAGTTGATA
>NC_056745.1:16449810-16457310 GCF_019279795.1 Protopterus annectens
ATATATATATATATATACACACATACACATACACACACTAACATACTTCTAAACATCCATTGCTGTACAACCTACATTGTACATTGTACTACAACCTACATTATGTGCACATAGCAACCTTCAACTACATATGTATGTCCAGCCTTCACTAACAGTTGCAGTATGTCCCTTGCCCTATGCACATCTTCATATACATATAGATACAGACTGCTAACACATATGGAGGGTTCACAGTATGTAGATTATTAGATTATATAGTTTACATTACCTTTGTTTCTGACAGCTTTTTTGGATGGCTGGCTTGCAGGCTGGCTTGCTGGCTGGCTGGCTGGCTTGATGGCTTGATGGCTTTTTTTTTTTTTTTTTTTTTTTTTGGTCTCTCTCTTTCTCTGTCTCTCTCTCTCAATCCAGTGGCTGCAATGATATTATTGCATGTGTGGACTGGCAGTACAGGCTGCTTTTGTAGGTATCTGCACATGTGCATGTGATGACCTCTGCACCAGTTGTTGGCCAGCATTTACTAATTGCATGCAGCCTGCTGTGTGGTAATTGCAGTTCTCACTGTGATTTCAGGACAGTGCTATAAAATGTTAGGTTAGGTAGGCATAGGCCTTTCAGTTTATCAAGGTGGGGACCATGCTGGTGTGCTGTTGTGTCAGTCAAAAGGTTGGTATGTCTCTCATATCTAAGGCTGTGTTGTAGCCACTGAAATGCATGTTGTACTGAAACCTGACTGTTGCTTCTTCCAGTTCATTCTTCTCAGTGTGTATGTTAAGTCACACCTAATAATGCTAATATTGTCTACATGGGAGTATGTACTTTCCTGTGGGACTTGTGGATTAACTGGTATACAACAGTAGCTCTTGCAATGTGTTGCTATGGCTTCACTATTTTGCCTTTACATTCACTCCTTGAAGGCCTGATATTTGTCTTTACTGGAATGTGTTGCTATGGCTTTCCTATTTTCCATTTACATTCACTCCTTGTAATGCATGATATATTTCTTTCAGCAGCAATTTATTTTATGTTTGGTCTGGTTTGGTGACACTGCATGCAGTCTGGTGAGGCCAAGGTCTGGGGTTTGACACTTACAAGGGTATCTTATTTTGCTGCTGAGAAGTAGTAGGGCTTTGTACTTTGTACTAACAGTTATGAATATCAGGCACATGCAGTGTTTGTAAACTGCTATACTGTCCTTAGTTTGTTAGATGGCTACATCCTTTGATATTTCTGGGTTGTACTCCTACATGAGGGTGTGCTTGTGGAAGCAATTCTACAGCTATTCATGTGTAACAGCAGACAGGCTGATATGCCTGTGTGTTTCTGACACTTGCAGGCCTCAGATACTCTCAGGTATATATTTGAGCAGCCTCAGGGAACGGTACATATCAGTGGGATACACCCATGATATATTTCAGATATTCTGCAGTTGTGACTGTGGGGTATTTTGAGCATATGTATTACTACACCATTTCTGACATGCAAGTAGTGTGTACTTTAACTTATTGACAGTCACCATTACATGGGATTTCCCACCTTTCTGCCTACTGTTAGTACATTTCGCAGGGAGTCAATGGGGCACAGGTAACATTTTTTGACAAATGAAGGACATTCCTGTAAATCAGTCACAGTTGGGATGTCTGGCCTCATACCTATTCAAATATGGTGGTGTTTATCCTGCTCTGATACCGTGTTTGGTTTGTAAGGTGCTACTCTAACATTATTACCTCCTAGCATGGCTGTTTCTCTTATCAAACTATTGTAATGCAATTCCCCAAGAACTGCCAGTAAAGATACAGGAAACAAGCTTTGTGTAATGGCCTTCCTATATTCCCTTTACATTCAGTCCTTCTATGTCATGATATATTGCTTTCAGCACCAAGTTCTTGTATATCAGTTATGGCTTAGTGGTAAGTCATGCAGACTAGTGTTTCCAAGGTCCTGTGTTCGAGACTGACAGGGGAATTTTATTTTGCTGATGAGCAGACTACAGGCCTTGTCATACAGAGTGACTAAGGCACTTTTAAGCAGTTGTAAGCGGGATTGCGCTGGTTTGCGTGATGCTCACGCATGCGCACAGTCGCTTAGCTACACGTACACTCACTTAGCTAAGCGCACACAAGCGCACACCTGCTGACTACTGCTTAAAAGTGCTTACTCTCGCTAACACCCGCGCTAATTTCTTTTAAAAAAAAGAAATTGGGGAGATAGGAAAGTGGTGAAAAAGGAGGCACAAAGTGGGTAGGACAGTAGGAAAACAAGCTCGGGATATGCAGAAAGGATTTAGGGAATACCCATAGCTGCCCATTTCTTTACCAGCAACAGCTGTGCATATGTGTGAAAATTGGTGTGAAGTTTGAAACCTTTCACCCCTGAGACAGGGGTGAGGACAACAAAATATGTTGTATAGCCAATGTTAATTATCAGTTGACATGTCCAGAAGACATGTCTGCAAAATGGGCAGCTATGTATGGGGCGTAATTTTATTTGTGGGAACAGAGTGCCCTTTTTTTATTTTTTTTCAAGTGAGAGTGGAATGTGAGGTATAGGAAGTAGGTATATGTGGGGAGGTAGGATGGGGAGGTTAACAGACAAGACAAACAAGATGCATACAGGGGCAGAGTATGACACATGTGGGGGGTAAACAATTGATGGGGATGGATGTTTGGATATCGCGAGCCCATGAGCCCACAGATTTCAACAGTGGAACTGAGATCTCCACCCATGGGCAGTTACCACTGTGCCTTCACTACCCAGGACAGGGCTGTGCTGGGGGCTGTATAGGACGGGCAGACACACCCGTGAGTTGCGCCACCCTCGCCTCGAACTGGCGTAGGGGATCCAGCACAGCATGCCTGATCTCGCTACGCACCACAGACCGGACACTTTGGAGGGTGAGTGGATGTTCTCCTCCGGCCATGCTTGCAGAGGGGGGACGAGCCCCATCCCCTGCAGTGCTTCCACCCGAAGGTGGCACAGGGCCACCGAAGGAGGTTCCGGCCTGGGCACTGGTGCCAGGTGCACTCGCCAGCTGAGGTGGGAGAGGTGGGTCCACTGGAACCTGCCTTCCCTGTTGTTCTATGTTTAGCAGTATTTTATGACATTTTGGGTTAGTAACAAACAACACCATTCAAAATTAGTTGTAACAGCATGCATCAGTATTCCCATTAACCAAACACCCATGAATTCCAAACATTGAACAGCAAGCATGACACATGCATATTTAGAACAACAGTACACAAGCCAACAGCATGCATGGTTGATTGATGGCAACAGGCCATCAGGTTTGGATATGTGAACAGGGCACATGCATCAACATACATGCAGATATGTATAAACCAACAGGACAAATGTCCATGGGAATTAATTGTGTATACACATACACAGTTTGGTGTGGAATGGCATCATTTGTGAAAATGGGGTAGGGTGAAGAAATATTACATTAACAACTTAAACTACCTATACATATGCTGTACATTCCTAGTAGCTGCAGATATATATATCCCCTACATGTCTTTGTACAGTTTCCTATATGTAACCTTAGGAATGTTGGTGATGGGAATGTTACTGCTACATTAATATACATTGTATTTTTATTCATACACGTTCATATCTGGCTGTGTTCAGGTACAGCATCCTGCTACATTTGATTTATATGGCTCTAGACAACTGTGGATGTTCAGTATTTCATACAACCATACTATCTCCATATTGCAAGGGTACAGCAACATATCCAAATTGTGGGACACACACATTCCAGGTCCAGTACTTTATTACGCACATTTCAATCTTTGGTTGTGGTTGTCTCATTCATTTCATTATGTACTGACTGCAGTATAACTTTATTCCAGACTTATTATAGCTTTCTTGGTCTATTCATACCCTCTTTCTCACACTCTCACTTGTTTTATTTTTACAATTCAAGATGGTACTTAATTCTAGGCATTATTAACATTTCTTACTTGGTTACAACAATCCTTTCCAACAGACTCACTTATTTCATATGGCAGATTTTAAAAGGGGATGTATTTGACACATGTCTATCCTTTGTAGATTGATTGCCAGTCATTTTCAGGCTGATCAGTTATCTGATATTACAATACAGGTGGAAACTCTATTTCAGACTTGTTTAATTTTTATTTCTGGATTACAGGCTGCATCACTTATCTAATCTTACAGTACTAGCAGAATCTTTCTTCTAGGCTTATTTGAACTTTATTAATATGTAACAACACTGAACTCTTTTACAAGCTGTCTCACTTATATTCTCTAACAATTCCAGCAAAATAATTACTAACCTGCCTGGTGGCGCAACCTCAGCAGCCTATCAGCATAGGCTCGCTGATTCATCGAACGGACACCTGCAGCTGTAATATAAATGAAGTAATATTGGAACATACATCTCCATAATATAGGCTAGGATAATTTCTTACATACTTAATTACATGGATACTTACTCAGTAGTGGGGCATTGGGCATTTGCCGGGCCTCCTGGATCTAATGGTTCAGTTGGTCCTGCTTATGTCTCTTCAGGTCCACATGGTGGTGACGGACCTGTTCACCAGTCCTTGGTATGCCTGTGGCACTGGTGAGATCATGTGCCAACTGGTTCTACGCCTCTGCCTTGTATGCACCCCAGTGGACCTGGCTCTGCATGAGTTGAGCCTCATGATCGTGTACTAGGAGCCAAACCATATATCTGGACTCCTCAACACCCCACCTCTGTGCTCTAAAGTGACTTCCCTCTCCTGCACCTGCCATCCTGACTGCAAATGGGTACCACAATCAGTTATGCTGTGTATTCCCGCCTATGGGGCTTATATATGCCCGTTTTTCCCATACTTATCTGTGATTGGCCATTTTGGATATTTATCAGCTTAAGAAAACCAGCTTTGTCATGCTTCTATTTTCATTCATTCCTATATATATGCTAATACTGCATTTCTCAGTACAACTGTCATGGCTTAGTGGTTCAGTACTTTGACTATGGTGCACAGTATCCTGGGTTCTAGCTTGGGCATTGCTTTTTTGTTTTTACTACTGTCTAGACAGGCTGGGAGTTGTGTCTGTGTAAAGGCAGTTTTGATACAGCTTGCTCAATGTTGCCCGCCGGTAAGCCAGTTGGCACACTGTGCAGCTCCGTGCAAACGGCTTACGCTGGGTAAGACGTTATTTAGCTATGAGCACTCATATTATGCTGGGTGCAGCACTGCTGAACTATGGGCACTCATTTTAAGCGTGGTAAAGCACTGCTCAACTCCGGGCACTCATATTATACCTGTTAAACTGCTGCTCACCTGCGGGTACTCATATTACGCTTGTTAAAGCACTGCTCACCTACAGGCACCCATATTCAGCTTGCTAAAGCCTTGCTAAGCTATGGGCAATTCTGATCCTTTTTTTATATTTTATTATGTCGGATTTCTTCAAAAATACATGGCCCATTTCATTACATTTTACTTAAATTATAGTTTTATATATATATATATATATATATATATATATATATATATATATATATATATATATATATATATATATATGTGTCAGGGGATTGTTTCATGCTTATTTAAATAAAAATGGAAAATGATGTTGTGGGGGCTCGAACCGTGACTACCGCCTCTTTGGACAATGTCTCTACCGCTACGCTATTGCTACTTGGCTTAATTTGCATATTTAGATCTTATATGCTTTTCAATGATTGCTAACTGTGACTGAGCGGAGAGCATACACGCTCAAACGAGCGTAACTATGGGCAAACATTTTGGAAATTAAAAAAAAAAATTAAACTGCTATTTTTACGTTTTACATTACAGTTGGGTTTATAGTCTGTGGGGCCATGTGTGGTGCTATGTTCCTTGACATTTCTGAGGACTCGCTCATGGGTGTTTACTTTCATGACTCTGACTCTTCTGGGGGTGTGTTCCTTTGCAGAACTCGGCATTCGGACACACCCCCTACTGTCCTACATGGACCGTGTTAGCCTAGGGTATGATTCAGCATGCCCTCATGAATATGCATGGCATGCTGACATCATACCGTTAGACTGCAGCCTCCATGTAAGACATATTAACTCTTACACGGAAGTTTCGTGAATCCTGCCCACAGTATTAAAATGATGGAATTTGCATATGTTGGAGTGCTTCAGATTCATATATTTACTTTACATTTGTTTACCAGGGAGGTCGGACTGGACAGAGCTGTCCGTTTTTAGTGGAGGCCTGGGGAGGAACTCTCCAGAACAATTGCTAACATACTATACATAACATAGTTACACATTCAGTTATAAAAATATATCAGACATTAACATAAGATTGCATAAGATATTTACATAAGCATAGAGATTTAGACATACAGTTAAAAGTATAGCTCACTGAGGGACGCTGACTGCAACATTACTGACAGCAGCAAATTCTTGAGTTACAGGACACAGACTGCAAAAGCACATATAGGTGGCCAGAGACTTAGCAAATATGTACAAGAGGCAGCTATTGCTTCCTGTACTGACGGTCATCATTCTCGGATATAATGAGTTATCCATCCATGCTTAGCATATTGTTCTCTCCATGTCTCAGAAACTGTGGATCAGTATGATATGGATAGAGGCACTATGCATGGCCTAGTTGAGCTGAATTGTCTGCATATGCAGCCAGAGGGATGTCAGGAGTAGCTACTGTTGTGGACACCAAGGGATGGGTGGTTTTAACAATACTAGTTTCTTGGACTATTCAGTGACTGATAGGGGACAGGGTGGGTATACTCCAGGCATCTGCCTGATGGATATTTCAGCTGTTCCTCAATGCCATGTTACAATATATGTTGTTTCCAAATACTGCAGAGGAGAGAGGCAAGATCATGTAGGCTTCTTATGACATAGCCTGTTTTTCCTGACATGTTAGGAGCATAGACTTCTCTACTTACATTACAATAAAGGCTCTAGCTGGGGAACAGTGACAAAGGTATGGTATCCTTAATTGTTTCTTCTCTTATCAACTGCTAGGAGGTCAACTATGCACAGGTATAATATACAATGTATCTGTGGGCCATCTGGCCAGTGGACATAACTCCCATATGTGGCATACTTGTGGCCTATACCTGAAGAGTGTGTGTGTGTGTGTGTGTGTGTGTGTGTGTGTGTGTGTGTGTGTGTGTGTGGTAAACATTGTTGAGGTGTATGTAAGAGGAATGTTAGGGAGAGTGGGGACTGTAAGGTAAAATGTACAGAGTGGGATGATGTCTCCATTGTTGTTCATATGGGAGGTGGTTGGTACTACAGATGTTGGTGTTTGTGTGTGTGTGTGTGTGTGTGTGTGTGTGTGTGTGTGTGTGTGTGTGTGTGTGTGTGTGTGTGTGTGTGTGTGTCCACTGGGACACAGCCTCAGCAGATAGATGATACAACTGTACAGATGATACAATGATACAACTGTATAGATGATACAATGATACAGCTCAGATGGCTTAGTGGTTAAGTGCTGTGGCTATAGTGTACAGGGTCCTGGG
>NC_056745.1:16462310-16497310 GCF_019279795.1 Protopterus annectens
GGTGTACATACGTACAGGTGGTGTACATATGTAATTACATACGTACAGGTGGTGTACATATGTATACACATACGTACAGGTAGTGTACATACATATATACATATGTACAGGTGGTGTACATAAGTATATACATACACACAGGTGGTGTACATACGTATATACATACATATAGGTGGTGTATATACATACGTACAGGTGGTGTACATACGTATATACATATGTGCAGGTGGTGCACATATGTAATTACATATGTACAGGTGGTGTACATATGCATACAAATATGTACAGGTGGTCTACATACATATATACATACGTACAGGTGGTGCATACTTATATACATATGTACAGGTGGTGTACATATGTATATACATACTTACAAGTGGTGTACATACGTATATACATGCATGCAGGTGGTGTAAATACATATATACATATGTACAGGTGGTGTACATACATATATACATATGTACAGGTGGTGTACATATGTATATACATACGTACAGGTGGTGTACATATGAATATACATATGTACAGGTGGTGTACATACATATATACATACGTGCAGGTGGTGTACATATGAATATACATACGTACAAGTGGTGTACATACATGTATACATATGTACAGATGGTGTTGATACATACATACAGGTGGTGTACATACGTATATACATATGTATAGGTGGTGTACATACATGCGTACAGGTGGTGTACATACATATATACATACGTACAGGTTGTGTACATATGTATATACATACTTACAAGTGGTGCACATGCGTATATATGTACAGGTGGTGTACATACATATATACATACATACAGGTGGTGTACATACATATATACACACGTACAGGTGGTGTACATATGTATATACATACTTACAAGTGGTGTACATACGTATATACATAAGTACAGGTGGAGTACATACGTATATACATAAGTACAGGTGGTGTATATATGTATATACATACGTACAGGTGGTGTACATACATATATACATGCGTACAGGTGGTGTATGTATGTATATACATACCTACAAGTGGTGTACATATGTATATACAGACATACAGGTGGTGTACATATGTATATACATACGTATAGGTGGTGTACATATGTATATACATATGTACAGGTGGTGTACATACGTATATACATAGGTAGAGGTGGTGTACATACATATATACATATGTACAGGTGGTGTAAATACATATATACATATGTGCAGGAGGTGTACATATGTATATACATACGTACAAGTGGTGTACATACGAATATACATACGTACAGATGGTGTACATACATACGTACAGGTGGTGTACATACGTATCTACATACATATAGGTGGTGTACATACATACGTACAGGTGGTGTACATACATATATACATACGTACAGGTGGTGTACATATATATATATATATATATATATATATATATATATATATACATACTTACAAGTGGTGTACATGCGTATATACATATGCACAGGTGGTGCACATACGTATATACATACATACAGGTGGTATACATACATATATACATACATACAGGTGGTGTACATATGTATATACATACTTACAAGTGGTGTACATACGTATATACATACGTACAGGTGGTGTACATATGTATATACATACGTACAGGTGGTGTACATACGTATATACATATGTACAGGTGGTGTATATATGTATATACATATGTACAGGTGGTGTACATACATATATACATATGTACAGGTGGTGTACATATGTATATACATACATACAGGTGGTGTACATACGTATATACATATGTACAGGTGGTTTACATTTGTATATACATACGTACAGGTGGTGTACATACGTATATACATACATACAGGTGGTGCACATATGTATATACATACGTACAGTTGGTGTACATACGTATATACATACATACGTACAGGTGGTGTACATACGTATATACATATGTACAGGTGGTGTACATATGTATACAAATACATACAGGTGGTCTACATACATATATGCATACGTACAGGTGGTGCATACATATATACATATGTACAGGTGGTGTACATATGTATACACATACATACAAGTGGTGTACATAGGTATATACATACGTACAGGTTGTGTACATACGTATATACATACGTACAGGTGGTGTACATACGTATATACATATGTACAGGTGGTGTATATGTACAGGTGGTGCACATATGTATATACATACGTACAGGTGGTGTACATACATATATACATATGTACAGGTGGTGTACATATGTATATACATACTTACAAGTGGTGTACATACGTATATACATGCATATAGCTGATGTACATACATATATACAGGTGGTGTACATACACACGTACAGGTGGTGTACATACATGTATACATATGTACAGGTGGTGTACATATGTATATACATATGTACAGGTGGTGTACAGAAGTATATACATACATACAGCTGGTGTGCATATGTATATACATATGTACAGGTGGTGTACATATGTATATACATACGTACAGGTGGTGTACATACGTATATACATACGTACAGGTGGTGTACATACGTATATACATAGGTACAATTAGTGTACATACGCATATACATACATACAGGTGGTGTACATACGTATATACATACGTATAGGTGGTGTATATACATATATACAGGTGGTGTACATACGTATATACATATGTGCAGGTGGTGTACATATGTA
This sequence comes from Protopterus annectens, assembly GCF_019279795.1. Lineage (NCBI taxonomy): Eukaryota > Metazoa > Chordata > Ceratodontiformes > Protopteridae > Protopterus > Protopterus annectens. The sequence continues at coordinate 16,465,020 of NC_056745.1, forward strand.
ATTACATACGTGCTGGTGGTGTATATATGTATACAAATACGTACAGGTGGTCTGCATACATATATACATACGTACAGGTGGTGCATACATATATACATATGTACAGGTAGTGTACATATGTATACACATACATACAAGTGGTGTACATATGTATATACATATGTACAGGTGGTGTACATATGTATATAGATAGGTACAAGTGGTGTGCATACATATATACATATGTACAGGTGGTGTAAATGTGTCTATACATACGTGCAGGTGGTGTACATACGTATATACATACGTACAGGTGATGTACATATGAATATACATACGTACAGGTGGTGTACATACATATATACATATGTACAGGTGGTGTATATATGTATATACATACGTACAGGTGGTGTACATATGTATAAACATAAGTACAGTTGGTGTACATATGTACAGGTGGTGTACATACGTGTATACATACGTACAGGTGGTGTTCACACATACATACAGGTGGTGTACATACGTATATACATATGTATAGGTGGTTTACATACATGTGTACAGGTGGTGTACATACATATATACATACGTACAGGTGGTGTACATACGTATATACATACATACAGGTGGTGTACATACATATATACATACGTACAGGTGGTGTACATATGTATATACATACTTACAAGTGGTGTACATATGTATATACATACGTACAGGTGGTGTACATACGTATATACATACGTACAGGTGGTGTACATACATATATACATATGTACAGGTGGTGTAAATACATATATACATACATGCAGGTGGTGTACATACGTATATACATATGTACAGGTGGTGTACATGCGTATATACATACGTACAGGTGGTTTACATATGTATATGCATATGTACAGGTGGTGTATATATGTATATACATACGTAGAGGTGGTGTACATACGTATATACATACGTACAGGTGGTGTACATATGTATATACATACATACCAGTGGTGTACATATGTATATACATACATACAGGTGGTTTACATACGTATATACATACTTACAAGTGGTGTACATATGTATATACATACATACAGATGGTGTACATATGTATATACATACGTATAGGTGGTGTACATACATATATACATATGTACATGTGGTGTAAATACGTATATACATACGTGCAGGTGGTTTACATATGTAATTACATATGTACAGGTGGTGTACATATGTATATACATAGGTACAGGTGGTGTACATACATATATACATACGTACAGGTGGTATACATACGTATATACATACGTACAGGTGGTGTACATACGTATATACATACGTACAGGTGGTGTATTAAGGGTGTAATGTTTTAGTAAGACTGTGTAAAGGGAGAGAACTAAGAGGTAGCAGAGTAAGATGTCTGTGTGGTCGGGGTGAAAACATCCAGTAGCACAGTGGGTTAGGTAGGGTCCTGACAGAGACAAGACTTGGTGTTATATAGGTATAGTCTAAGTTCCTTTTTCAAGTGTTTTGGGTGGAGAATGGATCTTGTGTGGGCTAGGAGTTTATTCCAAGCTTGGACTACAGTGTTCTAAAGTAGTTGACCAACATTTTTGTTAGGTTGGTAAATATCTAGGAGTTGCTGGTTGATGGTGCGGAGAGTACGAGTAGGGGCATTAGAGGATACCAGGGAGGAGAGGGACGGGCAGGAAAATGGTTTGTATAGTACTGAGGGTGTGACCTGAAGTTGCAATAGTAGGAGTTATTGTGGGAATTCCAGCCATTGGACAGAGTTGAGTGCAAGGCAGTGGTGAGAGTTGTAAGGAGAGTTGGTGGCAAATCTAGCTACTTTGTGGTATGTTTGTTGGAGTTTGGACAAGGTTGTCAACTGTATGTTAGTTAGGATTGGGGTGGCATAGAGAAGGGAGCAGATGAGGAGAGCCAGGAAACGTCTAGCATTAGAAGTTAGACATTTTCTATTTTGATAAAACAGACCAAGTTTTTGGTGTTTTTTGTATGCTTTGCAAGATATATATAAGTTATATTTTAGTTCATCGTCGATTATGGTACCTAGGAGCTTATTGTGGGGTTCAGAGTGTATGATGGTCTTATTGAAAGATGTGATGTCAAAGGTTGATTTATGTTGACAGAGATTACGAGAGAAAAAGCAGGAGTTTAATTTTTGGGGGTTTAAGATGAGTCGATTATCAGACAGACACTTTTCAATGGATAGAAAGGTGTCTTTGGTATGAGCATGAAGTTCTGAAATTTTGTTAGAAATGCAGATGAAAGTGGAATCATCAGCATATTGAATTAGGAAAGATTGTTTGCAAGGTGTGTGAAGATCATTTGTGAAAATGTTAAACAGGAGGGGACACAGGATGGAACCTTGGGGTAGACCAGATTTGATGGGAATGGAGGGGGAGCGGGAAGAGATCCATATGGCAGATTGTTGACCATTGGAGAGGGAACTAGTGAACCAGCCAAAGGAGGCAGCAGAGAGATTGAGGTTAGCAAGTTTAGATAAAACAATAGGATGAGAGACAGTGTCAAAGGCTTTAGAGAAGTCTAGGAAAAGACAGGATACAAATTGGTTATCTCTGGCCTCGGCTACTGTATGAGTAAATGATAAGAGAGTGATAGCTGTGCTGTGGTTTGGCTGAAAGTCATGTTGAGTGGGTGTGAGAAGGTTTTCCTGAAGGAGAAAGTTTAGCAGCTGAGTATGAATGCATTTTTCAAGTATTTTAGAGAGAGAGAGGTATAGGATGACTATGGGTCTGTAGTAAGATGGATCAGTAGAATTCCCCCATTTATGCAGAGGGATTGTGAATAAGGATTTCCAAATGTCAGGGACTGTATCTTCTTGGGGCAGCCATGGTGGTGCAGTGGTTAGTGTTGCCACCTCACAGCAAGATGTTCTCCGGTTCGATCCTCAGCTAGGGTGCTATCTGTGCAGAGTCTGCATGTCCTCCCTGTGGTCGTGTGGGTTTCCTCCGGGTACTCCAGTTTCCTCCCACATACCAAAGTCATGCTGTAGGTGGATTGGACAATCTAAATTGGCCCTAGGCATGAGTGTGTGCATGTGTGTACCTTCTGTGGAAGTTTGGGTGCCAGGCTGACAACTCAACAAAGTAAAACTCCACTGCCAATCATGAGCAGACAGGTGATCCACTGTGGTGACCCCTAACCGGGAAAAGCCGAAAGAAGAAGGGACTGTAACTTTTGAATGGCTCTATTGATTACCCTGGATACAGGGAAGGCTATGGATTCAGCAGCTACTTTAAAGAAGCTAGGCAGAAGTTTATCTGTGGAGGGAGAGCAGGGTTAGAGCTTAAGCAGGAGTGATTTGATGTAATCAGTAGTAACAGGCTGAAAGGTGAAGATGTCTAAGTGGGTTGGAAGGGGTAGGAGCGGTGTTTGTGTTGTGGTTAGTGTGTGTGTAAGTTTTTGGACTGTATCAATGACGTGATTATTGAGAAGGGTAGCAGTTTTAAGAGGAGTGTTATTTGTGAAAGGAGAGGGAGTGGAAGGGCAACCAGGCCAGAGAATTTTGTTAAGGGTGGTCCATAATTTATGTGGGTTGCGTTTACAGTTTATTTGAGGAGAGTTATTGTAGAATTTTTTATCATTGTTGATTTGTTTTTTAACAAGGTTCATGAGTTCTTTGTAGTTTTGGAACAGGGATGTTGCTTTAATTTTAGCCATCATACATCAACTACATTGATTTCTACCCTCTAAACTGCTTGCTAAGGTAGTCCATCATCAGTATGAACAGCAGTGGGCTCAGAGCTGAGCCCTAATGCACACCCACTTCCACTGGGAACCCCTTTGTGAGTCAGAACATTGTTTGTACTTCTGTAATTGGGTCCATGTATGTATCCTGCTTCAATTCTATCAGTGTTTGTGGGACCTCAAACCATCACAGGATTGCCTGAAATCAGCTTTCTTGGGACCTCATTATATGATTTCTCCAAGTCTAGGAATGCCTATCTGGACTTCTTTCTAATCTTTAGTTTCTACTCAACTATCTATCTCACTGCAAACATCTGGTTGGTTGTGTTGAATCCTGATCTGAATCCAAACTGCTCAGCTTCTGTCTTACTTTCTGTTACTCTGTGTATTTGTTTCTCAGTACCTCTCTCCAGCCTTTTCATGCAGTGTGATAGGAGTTTGATACCTCCATACTGCCCACAGGTGTGAATGTTCCTACACTGGCACTAGAATGCTTATTCTCTGTTCATCTGTAATGAATCTTTCTCTCCGTTCTGCTTTGAATGCCCTCAAGTGTCATTTCTCTCCTAAGTCACTTAAGAACTTGAACAAATCTGCTGTGGCATCTTCTGAGGCTGCTACTTTCCCTGACTTCATTTTTGTTTATGCTGTTTTTACTTCATCTGGGGTGATCTCTTCTTCATCTTTCATCATAGGATGTGTCTGGGTCAGTACAGCTTTTGTTGGGCTTTCATCATTCAGAAGCTGCTAGAAGGACTCTTTCCATCTACTTTTGATGTCCTGTGGATGGGTGAGTAGGTTGTTTCTGACATCCAAATCAATGGTGTATGATAGGTTCATAGGTGTTTACTAGGCTAATGACTACAAGGGCCTTTTTAAGCATAGCCATGTATCCTAAATCTCTGACAAGTTCTGATACCCTTGAAAGGGTAAGTAGGGGCCTAGGAGATGAAACTTTTACGGGCTGTCTGTGTGTCTGTGTCCAATGCTTTGATGACTGTATTATTCATCTTTCTGTCTTTGCTTTGAAAACTGATAGAGTTTCTTTGTGCCATCTACCGAATCATTTTCTATTAGTTGGTAGAGTGCCAATGATGCTTTGTTCTTTACTATTCCAATTGCTGTCTTAGCATCTTTGTTAGCCAACTAGTATTCCTTCTTAGCCTGGTCTGCCTTTTCTATATTCCACTTTTTCCTGCACTTCTTCTTTGTGTTGATGACTTCCTGGACTTCTGCATTAACCCACCAGCTTTCCTTATGTACTTTATTTCCATACCTAGCTTAGCTGCATATCTGTTCTATAGTCCTCACACATGCTGTTTTGAGGTGTTGCCATTCTTCCTCAACTCCACCTATTTCCTCTTCTTCCTGAGGTGCTAGAGCACTGAGTAATGCCTTGAAATGTTGGGCTTTGTTCCCAGTCAACTTCTAGGTCTTCAGCTTAGTCTCTGTTGTCCTTAGTATCTTCCCCGACCACTATTTGCAGCTCACTATGGCAACCAGTGGTTTATGCTGCAGGCTGACTGTTTCACTGGGGATGACTTTGCAGTCACTGATTCTACCCCAGTGCCCTTTCCTTACTAGAAGGAAGTCTACCTGCATTGCATGTTGGCCACTCTTGTCTGTGATCTCATGACTGTCTGTCTTGCTGAGTCATGTGTTGACCACCATCAAGACATTTCCCAGACAGAACTCTATAATGGCCTCACCTTCTTTATTCCTTTTACCCTAGTCATGTGACAAGGCAAAAAGAAAAAAACTGAAATAAACCACGTTCGAGTCCAGGTACAACAACAGAAACAACATGAACAGTAGAAACTTGTTTTACTAAAATTGTGAACGTTTCTACTGTTTGTGTTGTTTCTGTTGTTGTACCCTAGCCATGTGGACCATGGCAATCTTGTTCTGTTTACCCTGATATATAAATTTAGATCCCCCATTATCAACACTAACTCATGTTTTCCTGCTTTATCTAGTAAGTCCTGCAACTGTTGCCTGAATGCACTCATAGTCACAACTCTGCTGTGTGGCATAGGCTGAGATTATAAATACTGTCCTATTCTTATAGCAGATTCTATTGCCATGATTATATCAGTAATTCTGATGACCTACCTCACTGTCTCCTGAAGACTGTACCCTCCCCCCTGAGTAGTACACTCTGGATCCCAAGTCTAGTGACTTTGCTGCACTGTCCATTCATCTTGTGTCCTGGATACAGAGGATGTCCACTTCAAAGCTGCATCATGTCAATGAGTTTGCATTCTCTCCCTGTGTCTCACTAGGGTTCCGTCCACCTCCAATAGCAATCCATAGTTCATTTTTGGTAGGTTCATTAGTTTTACAATACATCCAACTTTCACTCATAAAGGCTATCCCAGGTAACCCAAGCTGGGCAACTACACACTGGTCAGCCAGCTGCTTGCTGACCCAGAGCTTTACAGAAGACACTTACTGGCTCATAGGGGAACACAGACCCTCTCCATTTATCACTAGCAAATCCTCATATCCATGCATATTTGTGGCATTACTCAATGTTACTAAAATCCCCTAGAGACAATTTTTACACCATGGATTGGCTAGCCCTGTCATGGTGCACAGTTTGTAATTTGTGTCCTCCTACCTAGAGGATACTGTACACTGCAGCTGATTCCCTGAGCAGTTGGTTATGCGACTCATTCTCTTTATAGGAACCAAATAGAGTCTGTGCTGCTGCCCACAACTCCATTCTTAGTTGAGTTTGAGGTAGAAACACCCAGCATGTTTTAGGGAGGTGGGAGGAATCCCACAGAGACACAGGGAGAACATGTAAACTTCACATAGGCAATGACCAAAGGTCAGGATCAATAAAACCTTGTAATGACTGAATGTCAGGATAAAAAAAAAAACTTACATCTTGTGCATGTGAGACAAAGACCTTAACAGTTATGTCAACTGTGACAAGCAGAAAAAAGGTGTATTTTATGATTGCTGGGAATCAATCTCCATGACAGCGTGACTAGTTTGCCAATTCAGTAATCTTGGAGTAAAGCTACTGTTCCTCAAGACATATAGGAGACAGTTGTGGTGGTTTGTCACCTGGTGAGGATATACAGCTACCTGCTTACTATGAAAGTACATGTCTGGCCTGCCCTGCTCATTTTGCAGAGTACAACCCTCACCAAGATAAGTGGCTTAGATAATTTTTATTTTTTATGGGTGGTTGATTGCATGCATGGATGAATGAGTGAATGATATAGGACTTAGAATCAGTGAGTTTATGTTCCTGGCTACTGGTCAGCTTGTATATCTTAATTCAGGACATGTGAACATGATGATTTAATTTTCTTGAGTGCTGATAAGCTCTTATATTTTAATGCAGGGCTCATGGATAAGATGAGCACATGTTTATGAGTACATGGAAGTCTGTACATATTAATTTGAGAATTACATATTATAACAGACATTTTATTAATTGAAACAGGAATAAGTTATAAATGTGACACACTGAGTGTGTATAAACTCTTATATATGTTGTTATGACTAGTATGAAGTTTAAAACTAGAGTTATAGAATATTTACATGATATTTATTTAACATGCTTGTTTTAAGAATAGTTTGTAAAGGCACATTAAAAGTAAGGCAACAGACATTTTTCTGCCTTTTAAGATTAAATGATTGGGTTGGAGGAAGGAGATGAGCTAATAATATGGATTAATTACATCTTAAACATAAAAGATGGTATTGTTTGTGACAGGCAGTTGTGTTAATCCATGACTGAATAATGTATCTGTTAGATTAGGGACTTCCATTTTAAAGTAGTTTTTTTGACATTAGACAGGCTAAAGGTTAAAATAGGCCTAGAAATTGTGTTTCATTTATGCATAAAAGGCAGTTAAGCAGAAAGAAAGAATAACATTACTGGTCAAGCATGAAAGGCAGTTTATTAGAAAAGAAAGTTAAGCATAAAGTGTGCAAAAATGTAGAAATACAGAATGTTCTTTTCTCAAAGGAAAGATATAGTCTTGCCAGCTACAGAATGTTCCTTAATGGAATGTTAAATAAAGCATGTATGAGACAAAGCCTGAGACCAAGGTTAAGGAGAGTGAATGCAGTTCACAAAGGAAAATTACTGGACTGAAGCAATATAATATGTTGTGTTCAGGATAGGAGTTCAGTTAAGGTTAGTTAGTTCATTCGACCTGATATTACAGAAAAGATTACAAATATTTGAGCCTGAGCAATGAAGTCAGGTCAAATAAAGACTGGTTCCATTTATATCATTCAGGGCAATCAGAAGATATGTGCAGAATATATTTAGCAGCACTGTTATTATCAGCACTGTTAACGAAGACAGTATTTGGATATTGTGAACATCTAATAAAGCCTTGTTGAATGAACTACAGTGTTTGGAGAATTCATTCTGAAAAATACAAGAGATTTGGTCCATAAAGGAGAGACTGGCACCTGTTCAGCATGAGTTTGGATGATTAAGAGATAAAGACTTTTAGCTCAGTCTCATTTCAGTGTTTCCAGTTAATTATAGTGCAGTACAGTCTTGTTAGTTCTTACTATGGTGAGCCAGACTTTTCAGCAGCATACCAGTGTTTTTCCATAAATAGAGACTGTCAACTCTATACAGAATAAGCCAATAATTATGGCACTACAGTTTCTCATTACAGGAAAGACTTTTCAATAAAACAATGCTACTTCATGCAGAAAACAGACACAGCAGACAACCTCTACATATAGTAAATGCAGGTGTTAACCAAAATGCATAGCACCAGTGTTTACTTCAAATAAGCCTCAAACAACTTCAGCAGACCAGTATTAAATCAAAGCAGTGTTCCTTCAAAACATAAAAGACATTATCTCATTAATAGCTATCCCTACAAATTTTCAAGTTTCCAGTGTGACGTCACACAGTCAAGAAGGAAGAAAAAGGTTAATAAGCTACAGACGATGGAACACATTCTTTTAGAATCATAAAGTTATGCAACGCTTTATATGCACTTTTTAATTAACAGCTCAAAAAAGTCATTTCCATACCTTTTATATAAACATGTCAAGTAATATTGCTACAGTTAAAACATCAGTAAACCTTTGGTTTAATTTCAAAAACTGGGTAATGGAGTCTAAAAATGTTCTTTTAAAGTTAAATGTTATTAGTTCAACAATGTTAAATATATCTATACGCAAAAGGGTTAAATCACAGAAGCAGGCTATCAGTACGGTTTCAGACACAAGTTCAGTATATACAATTCAACATACACAGTTAAATTGTAGTAATACAAATGTTCAGAATATGATAAATTCTTGTTTACGTGTAATTCAAAATACAGAAGTATGTTGCAGTGTTAAACATAATAATGTCAACACAGTCAACGTACATAACATGCAGGCAGTGTCTCAAGTTCACATTACTTCATCTAGGTTCTTATTTTCAGAATCAAGTGCAATGTTTGCACCGAGGAGAGATGGGAGGAATCAGAGTTCAGATTTTAATAAAGTAAATTCCAGTATAACTGAGAAACTGACATCAGTGCTAAGTAAAATTGCTACCATTTCAAAGCACAATAAAGAAAGAATGCATTCCATAGCTATCTATAAAGTTTGAAGCAGTACGCCACCAGATCAGAGCATTGATCTGTCATTGTTTAAGGTTAAAAGAAATGACAATATTTCATTGTTTACAGATAAATCAACTTCAGTTACACATAGATCTTTATTAGAGGACACAAATGCAGTTTTGTCAGAATTTAAAGGGTCATAAATTACAGCAGCTAACAGTTCAAAGTGTAACAGCTCTGTACTAGGTATGAACATGTCATTAGAGTTATATGCTGTTTTAGACTTCATTGACAACATTTGTCCAAATGTGCAGCTGTTAAAGAATTGGTTAAGACAGGAACATGCAGATTTATGGGTTAAAGATAAAATAAATTCCAGTTCAGCTGACATAGCTGAAGTGCTCAGAAAGACATATTAGGTGTGGCAGTTAGAAAAAAATGGTAACCGTATATATCTGTGTCTTGTAAGATATATCAGAAATGACACTCAAATTAATTTGCAGAATAAAAGAGTTACAGTTACAGATTTGGAAAATTATTTTTTTTTCTATTCTTGTTTTGTTTAGCAGTCAGTTAAGAGCTTTGTATTAAAGTGTTGCAATGCATAAACAATGAGATAGAGACAAAATAACGTTTGCTAGTTTACAGAATGTAAAATTTAAAGTCAATACTATATTGTCAAGTTGACAATACAGTTAAGAGTTCAGATCCTATGTATAAAAGAATACATTATGTAATCAGTTTGGGACTGTATATGTTTTGTACAGAGATGGTAGTTTGCCAAGCATATCAGATTGGATTACAGCCAGCCTAGCAAGCTGAATTAAAGACATATGCCATATGGCTGTTTGGCAAAGATCAATTTAATGCATTTACAGTTTTACTATTTATCCAATAAAATTGTAGAGGGTAATGATAAATTTTTGCAGCATTCAGTACTACTGAAAAGTTAAATTACCTCAGCTAAAGAAACAGTTATGGTGAGACAGTGAGTGGAGTTTCACTCACAGAACAGTATGCTAAAATCCAAGGGTCACGAGACAAAATGTAAAAGGTTCAACAGTTAAAACTGATTTTATATAGGTGCAGAAATGCACAGTGTTGCATTACTATTTTAGTTTCATTTCAGGTTATCAGTTTACTTCACAGAACAGTATGTTAAAATCAAAGTGTCACGAGAGAAAATGTAAAAAGTTCAACAGTTAAAATTGATTTTATATGCTGCAAAAATGCACAATGTTACCTTAGTATTTTAGTTTAATTTGAGGTTACCAGTTTGCTTCACAGAACAGTATGTTAAAATCTAAGGGTCATGAGAAAAATGTAAAAAGTTCAGCAGTTAAAATTGATTTTATATAGGTGCAGAAATGCACAGTGTTACATTACTACTTTAGTTTCATTTGAGGTTATCAGTTTGCTTGCAGACTTGCAAGAGTGTATTAGCAGCAAATGTTTATTTCATGCAGAAAAATTTAAAGTCAGCACAGTAATAATGCTATCAGTTTAAAGTTGTTAAAGCTGCAAACGTTTATTTCATGCAGAAAAATGTAAATAAGGTCAGGGCAATAAGCAATGTTATCAGTTTATCAGTTTATAATTGTTAAAGATGCAAATGTTATTTTAAGGACCTAATACTAAATACAATCAGGAAGTTTAGTCACCCAGCCTTGCACAAGAAATGCAAAGAAGAGGTTTAAAAGGCCTAACTATAAAAAAGACACTTTGATATTAAAACAGACCTTCCTTTACCTCATCAGTGACTGGGACAATGTAGAGTAAAATCTGGCAAGAGCTGTTGTGCAGAAGTTGACTGTCTCTGTGTGTTTCAATTATTTTTTCAATGTTTGTTTAAAGTTAAAATGTATGAGTTAAAAGCAATTATGTATGTTTTCAGACAATTGTACAACAGTACTGGGTTTCAGTCTATGTTCAGACAATCAAAATGTTCTCCTGTTTTCAGACAATTGTACAATAGTACTAGTTTTCAGTTTATCTATGTTCAGACAATACTGACAGGAAAACAGATTTCAGTTATGTTTTTAGACAGTTATATAACAGTACTAGTTTCAGTTTATGTTTTTAACTATGTTCAGGCAATACTGACAAAAAGATATTAAGAGTTTAGTCTCCAGAATATAACAATAGCAAATTTCAGTTTGTCTATGTTCAGACAATGTTCTTGTGTTTTCAGACAGTTGTATAAAAGTACTAGTTTTCAGTTTATCTATGTTTAGACAATACCAACAGAAAAAGTTACTAATAGTTTGGTTTCAGTTTCAGTTATGCTTTTATCTGTGTTCAGTTATTGGCAAAATATATTCTTTTAGTATTAGTTTAGTTAGTTTTCAGAATATACACAGCTATTTTAAATGTTAAGTATATAATGTAAATATCAGGCAAAATTCAGAATATGACAGTCATACTCAGTTATGTGTTCAGTATAGTACATTTCAGTTAAATCTCAAAATATAAAAATAATACTAAGTTACTTCACATTATTCAGTCATTTGTTTAAGAGTAAAGTAACAGAACTACATTTAGTCATTAGTTAAGGGTATAGTGACAGACTTATTTGTAACGGGCTTATTACATTATTCAGTCATTAGTTAAGGGTAAAGTAACAGACTTATTTGTAACAGGCTTATTACATTATTCAGTCATTAGTTAAGGGTAAAGTGACAGACTTATTTGTTCATAGGTTCATAGGTTGGTACTAGGCTATCGGCCCTAGGGCCTGTACAAGCCTAGCCATAACAATTCCCTGGCTATTTCTTCCCACAATATTTACTTCCCTGGACCCCTATCTCCCATCCAATCATAGAGGTTCCTTTTGAAGATGGCCAAAGAGGCATTCTGCTTGACATGTATGGGCAGTCTATTCCAAATTCTGGGGAGTCTCTGGGTCAGGAACCTATCCCTCCAGCATGTTTTGTTCATTGTGATGAGGTTTAGATCACTGGAGCATGTGGCTCTGAGGGATTTGGATTTCTTTAAGTGTAGCATGTCCAACAGCTCTGGGTTTGACATGGCCTTGTATGTTAAACAGAGATCACCTCTGAGTAGACGATATGTGACAGAGTATAGCTGGAGTATTTTTAAACAGTCAGCATAGGGCATCTGTTTTAGGCCTGTGATTCTTTTAGTGAGGTATTTCTGTAGCCTTTCCAGTTGTTGCAAATGTCTTGAGAGGTACATACCAAATGGGGCATTGTATTCTATAATAGGTCTAATGAGGGATGAGTACAATGGGACAATGACCTCCTTTTTTCTGGATGAAATGCCCTTAGTGATGAGATGTGCCACATAGAAGGATTTTCTGACTGTTGTGGCAATGTGGTTATCGAAGGTGAGACCACTGTCAACCTGTGTGCCAAAGTCCCTTATCACACCCCGTGTTTAGTGTACTGCCACCTATGTGGTAATTCACGAGTACATGTTTTTTTTCCCAAAGGAGATAACTATACATTTCTTGGCATTGAGCTTGAGCCCATGGCTCTGGCACCAAGCATCTGTTTCTGTAAGGCCCTTTTATAGAATATCCATATAATTTGGTGTTTCAATAATGGCTCCCAGTTGTAACAGGTTTATTAAATTATTCAGTCATTAGTTAAGGGTAAAGTAACAGAAGTATTTTTTACAGGCGTATTAAAATAAGTTATTTAAATAATAGGTAGTAATACTTATTCAGTATAATCAAGGTATAACATGGCAGGCTTAATTTGTTAATTAATTTACAAATTACACTACACTTTACATAATTATTGTACATTAGTCAGAAATTAAAAGGACACTAACAGACAATGCAAAAGTATATACTTGGAACACAGAAAACATAGGGTTTAGTAAACTATTATCTCATAAATATTCATAGAATATTTCAGACACAAATTTAGGAGGCAAACATCTATTATAGCACATAAACTTTAGAAAAGGTAAGTAGCATTATTAGCAAATTTAAATAAAAATTTATAGGCACAACAACTTAATACAGTATATGGTAATTATGCTTCAAGGCCAGTTACAGAATTATCACTTTAGTGCAGATTTCAATTAGACTTCAGAAAATAGCCATCATGCTTGATAGGCTATAGAATAAAAAGAAACAGGGCAATGTTTAAACATTTAACTCTATAAACAACAGAAAAAGGTGTCATTTGCTATAATAGAGAGACATCATAGTACATTAAGACACCAGTTCATAAGGAAAAAAAGCATAGGTAATAAACAGTGTAACTTTACCATTGCAGCATCCAGATATATGGAAGAATAATAGGCAGGGTTGACAGTTCATACTCGGTCTAACTTAAAGATTCACAAAGACAGGTTAATTAGCTTTAAAAGCCACATAATTAAAATATATTCATTTTCAGAATAATGTACATGTTTTAAATATATCACTCATACATCAGAACATAGATTTAAAGACTCTAAAGACTATGAATCTAGGTAATATGAAAATCAAATCATAAAGTTAACAGACTTCAAGCCTGGAGGTCAAAAATTAAAACTGCAAGTTTAAACAATTGCGTAGTTATAATTAAATCATAAAGTTAAGAGACTTCAATCCAAACAGGCCATATGCTACAGACCACCCTCTCAAACTCAGGAACCCCACTCAGCCTTCCTGAAGACACTGGAGAGTATGAATGTCTCTCCAAATACCATCATATTTGGAGATTTCAACTACCCAAACACAGACTGGGAGCATTACTCAAGCCCCAACACCCTAGCCCAAAGGTTCCTAGAATTCATAAACTCAAATGCAATGGAACAACTAGTCACCACTCCCACAAGAGGAGATAATATACTAAACCTGATCATCACAAACATGGGGACACAATGCTCCACACCAGAAGTATACCCCTCATTGGTGAGATCAGACCATAAATTAATCTCACTGGAAATCCACATCCCGCCCCCACCCCCAACACAAAAGACCACAGTGAAGAATTTCTCAAAAGCTGACTTCACACTTCTCAAGACTGAAGTGGTATCCTTCAAGGCCCCTGGGCCAGTGAAAACCACAGCCCACACCGCTGAATCCTTTATAAATGCTTTCTACGGACACCTTCAAGAATGCATGGATCATGCAATCCCAAATAAAACCAAGACCCATTCCCCCAAAGGCAGGCGTCCTGTCTGGTGGACCCCAGCCATAAACAAGCTTTACAACAGGAGGAGGAAGCTACTACATGACAGAGCAAAATCCCCAAAAGGGAAGGCATCTCTGATCAGTACTAGCAAAAAACTACGATCACTCATAAAATCATCCAAGGCCAACTTCGAGAGAAAAATCGCAAAAGACACTAAAGACAATTACAAGGCCTTCTTTAGTTATGTTAGAAACCTGGGTGGAAACTCCCAGATATGCTCAGAATTAGTCCAAAATGACAAAAAATACACTGAACTCACAGACATTGCCAACATACTGGCAGACAGGTTCAGTGCTAATTTCTCTCCCCCCTCCCCCCCAAAAGGAGAAATATCTATCCCAGCAGAGTGTAGCCTCCATGACATCTCAGATGCCCAGGTGAGAGCCGGCCTCTCCAAAGCTAAAAACACAGCATCAATGGGACCAGACGGTGTCCCGGGTTGCGTGCTACAAGAACTCCAAGAGGTACTAAACCCGCACATAAGGCTGCTGTTTAATCTTAGCCTTACTACAGGATATGTACCCAAAGAATGGCGTACAGCAACAGTGGTCCCACTCCATAAAGGAGGTGCTGCTATGGACCCTGGAAATTACCGCCACATAAGATTGATGAGCCTGGTCTGCAAAGCTATGGAGAGGATCATTATGGAACTCATAAACAAAGACATTGGGGACCTATAGACACTGGATCCTACCCAATTCGGCTTTGTCAAGGGCAGATCCTGCCTTTTGAACCTGGTCGCATTTTTTGAAACAGTCACTAAGGCCATTGATGAGGGTAAGGCAGTTCACACAGCCTACCTTGATCTTGCAAAGCCTTGACACAATACCCCACTTGGGCATCATAGACAAGCTCACCAGCTTAAATGTAAACCCATATGTCATAAGATGGGTTGCAAACTGGCTCAAGGACAGAACCCACAAGGTCAGAATTGCTGGAGCCATGTCAGACTCTAAGCCAGTCACAAGTGCTGTCCCACAGGGCTCGGTCCTGGGGCCCCTCTTGTTCGGCATTTATTTTTCCGAGGTGCAAGCAAACATAGGAGGATTGTGGCTAACAAAGTTCGCAGATGACTGCAAACTGGGTGCCATAATTGATACTCCAGCGGACACAAGCATCCTTCAGAAAGGCCTCATAGAAACGGATAACTGGTGCCAGAGCCATGGCCTTAAACTGAACGCCAAAAAATGTATAGTCATACCCTTTGGGAAAAACAAAGTACCCACAAATTACCACATAGGTGGTAATCCATTAAGTACGGAAGAAGTAATCAGGGACCTAGGGACCCAAGTTGACAGTAACCTCTCATTTGACACTCACGTTGCCAAGGTGGTTAGGAAGACCTTCTATATTACCCATCTTATCATGAAAGGATTCACATCTAGATCAAGAGAGGTCATTGTGCCCCTATAATCTTCCCTTATCAGGCCCATAATTGAGTACAATGCCCCATTTGGGATGTACCTTACCTGACACCTGCAGCAGTTAGAAAGACCCCAAAAGTACCTCACCAAGAGGATCAAGGATCTCAAACATATGTCATATGCTGCCCGGCTGAAGAAACTCCAGCTCTATTCAGTCGCATACCGCCTACTCAGAGGCGATCTATGTCTAATGTACAAGGCCATGTCCAATCCGGAATTAACGGACATACTCCACCTCAGAAAATCCAAATCCACCAGAGCCACGAGAGAGATTTGAACCTCAACACAGAAATAAATAGGACGTACTGGAGGGACAGATTCATAACCCAGAGGCTCCCTACACTCTGGAACAGAATCCCAGTCCATGTTAGGCAGAGCCTCTCACTGACTCTCTTCAAGATAAATCTTGACGAGTGGATGGGAGATCGTAGGTTTACCCCGGGGGTCATTTCTGTGTCACTACTAGACAGAGGCACAGTAAAGTAAACCCTAAATGGGCATAGTATTCTCATTCCAAGGGGTGGCGAAAGCCACACACACTCGGCCTAGGCTTATAAATGCCCTAGGGCAGATAGCCTAGTATGAACCTATGAACCTATAAACCTATGACACCTAGTGGTCAAACTTAGAATTGCAAGTTTATTCACAAGGTAAAGAAAAATGATTGCCTAGTTATAATTAAATCATAAAGTTAAAAGACTTCAATCCAAACAGGCCATAAATGCTAGTGATACCTAGTGGTCAAAATTGAAATTGCAGGTTTACCAAATAAAAAAAAGAATATTTTCGGATTATGAGTCAGGCAGCATAAAGCTGTGTACAGTAGTTAGCAATACAGATGTAAGGTAACTACAGAAGTAGGTCCCTGTACCCTTTCATTAGGGACCTCAGGGTTAACTGTTAGACTCGGTACTTTCATTTTAAAGTAGTTATTAGACATTAGAGAGGCTAAAGGGTAAAATAGGCCTAGAAATTGCATTTCATGTATGTATAAAAGACAGTTAAGCAGAAAGAAAGAATAACATTGCTGATCGAGCATGAAAGGCAGTTTATTAAGTATAAACTGTGCAAAAAATACAGAAATGCAGAATGTTATTTTCTCAAGAGAAAGATACAATCTTGCCAGCTACAGAATGTTCCTTAATGGAATGTTAACTAAAGCACATACGAGACAAAGCCTGAGACCAAGGTTAGGGGGAGTGAATGCGGTTTACAAAGGAAAATTATTGGACTGAACCAATATAATATGTTGTGTTCAGGATAGCAGTTCATTTAAAGTTATTTAGTTTGTTCAACCTGATATTACAGAAAAGATTACAAATACTTGAGCCTGAGTAATGAAGTCAGGTCAAATAAAGATTGGTTCCGTTTACATCATTCAGGACAATCAGAAGATATGTGCAGAATATATTTAGCAGCACTGTTATTATCAACACTGTTAATGAATACAGTATTCAGATATTGTGAACATCTAATAAAGCCTTGTTGAATGAACTACAGTGTTTGGAGAATTCATTCTGGAAAGTACATAGACTTGGTCCATAAAGGAGAGACTGGCACCTGTTCAGTATGAGTCTGGGTAATTAACAGATAAAGACTTTTGGCTCAATCTGATTTCAGTGTTTCCAGTTAATTACAGTAAGGTACAGTCTTATCAATTCTTATAGTATTATTGGTTTATTTCTTGACTATTAATTACATCTTAAAACCAGATGGCAGTATACAATTAGAAACAAAGTGCTTAATATTTTCAAAGTGTGTATGAGCACCAGTATACAATTAGAAACAAAGTGCTTAATATTCTCAAAGTGTGTATGAGCACCAGTATGCAATTAGAAGCAAAGTGCTTAATATTCTCAAAGTGTGCATGAACACCAGTATACAATTAGAAACAAAGTGCTTAATATTCTCAAAGGGTGTATGAGCAGCAGTATACAATTAGAAGCAAAGTGCTTAATATTCTCAAAGTGTGTATGAGCACCAGTATACAATTAGAAACAAAGTGCTTAATATTCTCAAAGTGTGTATGAGCACCAGTATACAATTAGAAACAAAGTGCTTAATATTCTCAAAGTGTGTATAAACATCAGTATACAATTAGAAACAAAGTGCTTAATATTCTCAAAGGGTGTATGAGCACCAGTATACAATTAGAAACAAAGTGCTTAATATTCTCAAAGTGTGCATGAACACCAGTATACAATTAGAAACAAAGTGCTTAATATTCTCAAAGTGTGTATGAGCACCAGTATACAATTAGAAACAAAGTGCTTAATATTCTCAAAGTGTGTATGAGCAGCAGTATACAATTAGAAACAAAGTGCTTAATATTCTCAAAGTGTGTATGAGCACCAGTATACAATTAGAAGCAAAGTGCTTAATATTCTCAAAGTGTGTATGAGCACCAGTATACATTTAGAAACAAAGTGCTTAATATTCTCAAAGTGTGTATGAGCACCAGTATACAATTCGAAACAAAGTGCTTAATATTCTCAAAGTGTGAAAGAGCACCAGTATACAATTAGAAACAAAGTGCTTAATATTCTCAAAGTGTGTATGAGCACCAGTATACAATTAGAAGCAAAGTGCTTAATATTCTCAAAGTGTGTATGAGCACCAGTATACATTTAGAAACAAAGTGCTTAATATTCTCAAAGTGTGTATGAGCACCAGTATACAATTCGAAACAAAGTGCTTAATATTCTCAAAGTGTGAAAGAGCACCAGTATACAATTAGAAACAAAGTGCTTAATATTCTCAAAGTGTGTATGAGCACCAGTATACAATTCGAAACAAAGTGCTTAATATTCTCAAAGTGTGAATAAGCACCAGTATACATTTAGAAACAAAGTGCTTAATATTCTCAAAGTGTGTATGAGCACCAGTATACAATTCGAAACAAAGTGCTTAATATTCTCAAAGTGTGTATGAGCACCAGTATACAATTCGAAACAAAGTGCTTAATATTCTCAAAGTGTGAATGAGCACCAGTATACAATTAGAAACAAAGTGCTTAATATTCTCAAAGTGTGTATGAGAACCAGTATACATTTAGAAACAAAGTGCTTAATATTCTCAAAGTGTGAATAAGCACCAGTATACAATTAGAAACAAAGTGCTTAATATTCTCAAAGTGTGAATGAGCACCAGTATACATTTAGAAACAATTTGCTTAATATTCTCAAAGTGTGAATAAGCACCAGTATACATTTAGAAACAATGTGCTTAATATTCTCAAAGTGTGAATAAGCACCAGTATACAATTAGAAACAAACTGCTTAATATTCTCAAAGTGTGTATGAGCACCAGTATACAATTAGAAACAAAGTGCTTAATATTCTCAAAGTGTGTATGAGCACCAGTATACAATTAGAAACAAACTGCTTAATATTCTCAAAGTGTGTATGAGCACCAGTATACAATTAGAAACAAAGTGCTTAATATTCTCAAAGTGTGTATGAGCACCAGTATACAATTAGAAACAAAGTGCTTAATATTCTCAAAGTGTGTATAAACACCAGTATACAATTAGAAACAAAGTGCTTAATATTCTCAAAGGGTGTATGAGCACCAGTATACAATTCGAAACAAAGTGCTTAATATTCTCAAAGTGTGCATGAACACCAGTATACAATTAGAAACAAAGTGCTTAATATTCTCAAAGTGTGTATGAGCACCAATATACAATTAGAAGCAAACTGCTTAATATTCTCAAAGGGTGTATAAGCAGCAGTATACAATTAGAAACAAAGTGCTTAATATTCTCAAAGTGTGTATGAGCACCAGTATACAATTAGAAGCAAAGTGCTTAATATACTCAAAGTGTGTATGAGCACCAGTATACATTTAGAAACAAAGTGCTTAATATTCTCAAAGTGTGTATGAGCACCAGTATACAATTCGAAACAAAGTGCTTAATATTCTCAAAGTGTGAATGAGCACCAGTATACATTTAGAAACAAAGTGCTTAATATTCTCAAAGTGTGAATGAGCACCAGTATACAATTAGAAACAAAGTGCTTAATATTCTCAAAGAGTGAAAGAGCACCAGTATACAATTAGAAACAAAGTGCTTAATATTCTCAAAGTGTGAATGAGCACCAGTATACAATTAGAAACAAACTGCTTAATATTCTCAAAGTGTGTATGAGCACCAGTATACAATTAGAAACAAAGTGCTTAATATTCTCAAAGTGTGAATGAGCACCAGTATACAATTAGAAACAAACTGCTTAATATTCTCAAAGTGTGTATGAGCACCAGTATACAATTAGAAACAAAGTGCTTAATATTCTCAAAGTGTGTATGAGCACCAGTATACATTTAGAAACAAAGTGCTTAATATTCTCAAAGTGTGTATGAGCACCAGTATACAATTAGAAACAAAGTGCTTAATATTCTCAAAGTGTGAATGAGCACCAGTATACAATTAGAAACAAACTGCTTAATATTCTCAAAGTGTGAATGAGCACCAGTATACAATTAGAAACAAAGTGCTTAATATTCTCAAAGTGTGAATGAGCACCAGTATACAATTAGAAACAAACTGCTTAATATTCTCAAAGTGTGTATGAGCACCAGTATACAATTAGAAACAAAGTGCTTAATATTCTCAAAGTGTGTATGAGCACCAGTATACATTTAGAAACAAAGTGCTTAATATTCTCAAAGTGTGTATGAGCACCAGTATACATTTAGAAACAAAGTGCTTAATATTCTCAAAGTGTGAATGAGAACCAGTATACAATTAGAAACAAAGTGCTTAATATTCTCAAAGTATGTATGAGCACCAGTATACAATTAGAAAAAAGTCAAAATGATGCCTTGCTTAAATTTACAATACCGTGTAGTGATCAAAAAATATTTTCCATTCTGAATAGTGTGCACTCTCATTCGAGAGGGGCAGAAGGCAGGAAATCTCTACTAGAATATATATATATATATATATATATATATATATATATATATATATATATATATATGTATGTATGTATGCTAACTATCCACCAAGATGGAATTACAATATCAAAATTAAAGGTGTGTTACAACTGTGTTTCTTAAGATGGATTTTTGTAGAAATTCACCTTTGCATATTTTGATTGGAGGTTTAGCTTGAAGTAATGAATGAAATGTTTCATTAAATTATTATATAATGAGCTTGTATGTTTGATTTT
The DNA here is from genome assembly GCF_019279795.1 of Protopterus annectens. Lineage (NCBI taxonomy): Eukaryota > Metazoa > Chordata > Ceratodontiformes > Protopteridae > Protopterus > Protopterus annectens. Next base: position 16,486,022 of record NC_056745.1, read on the forward strand.
ATAGTTCTGGAGAAACGTTTGATATATACGAAAAACAAGAACTATCAGCTTTTTTAATAAAATATGCAGCATTTTTATTAATTTATGTTTTATTAACTAAATTAATTTCACTAGGCTTGTGGCCTCTTTTCAGGGAGACCTGAGGTGATATTTATACTACTGGAGGAAATTTGGCCAGGTAATTTGGGAATTTCCCCTACTGTTTGGAATTACTAGATGGTGCCAGAGGGCTCCTACTGCTGCAAGGGGAAGCAGCAACATGGAGGAGGAGAGAAAAGTTCTGGAGAGTTTGTAAGACGAAAGTGAGAATCTGGAGAAAATGTGTTCGATATGGAGCTTCAGAGTATAAACAAAGATTATATGTTAGATGGATGTTACAACTGAGTAGTGTTTAGCTGTCTCCATGAAGAAATAAGTAAGAGAGTCTGTTGAAGGGGTTCAGATAACAGGACGAGTATCAGGAGGGCTTGCAGATGATGTTCTGTTAAAAATAATTATGAAGGATGATCCAGTTGAGAGTTATGCTGTTTAATGGGGTGAGATGGCAGACAACATTTTTGGAAGTACTGAAGATGACATGGAACTCATAAATAAAGACATAGGGAACTTGTAGACTTTGGATCCAACCCAGTTTGGCTTTGTCAAAGGCAGATCATGCCTTTTAAACTTGGTTGACTTTTTCAAAACAGTTAACAAGGCCATTGATGAGGGTAAGGCAGTCCATACAGCCTACCTCGACCTGGCAAAGGCCTTCGACACAATACCCCACTCAGGTATCATCAAAAAACTCATCAGCTTGAATGTAAACCCATACATCACAAGATGGGTTGCAAACTGGCTAAGTGACAGAACCCACAGGGTCAGAGTTGCTGGCGCCATGTCAGACTCAAAGCCGGTCACAAGTGGTGTCCCACAGGGCTCAGTCCTGGGTCCACTCTTGTTCGGCATCTACTTCTCTGAAGTACAAGCAAACACAGGAGGGTTATGGCTGACAAAGTTTGCAGATGACTGCAAACTGCGCCATAGTAAAACACATCTGACACAGATATCCTTCAGAAGGGCCTCACAGAAATGGATAACTGGTGCCAGAGCCATGGCCTAAAGTTAAACGCCAAGAAATGCATAGTCATAAAAACAAGGTTACCCCTAGCTGCCATATAGGTGGCAATCCACTGAGCACAGAAGAAGTTATTAGGGATCTGGGGACCCAGGTTGACAGTAACCTTTTGTTTGACACTCACGTTGCTAAAGTAGTTAGGAAGACCTTCTACATTGCCCACCTGATCATGAAGGGATTCACATCTAGATCAAGGGAGGTCATCGTCCCCCTGTACTCATCACTCATTAGACCTATGATTGAGTACAATGCCCCATTCGGAATGTATCTGACCTGACACCTGCAGCAGCTGGAAAGGCCCCAAAAGTTCCTCACCAAAAGGATAAACGGTCTCAAAAATATGTCTTATGCTGCCCGACTGAAAGAACTCCAGCTCTATTCAGTCACATACCGGTTGCTCAGAGGTGACCTGTGCCTGACATACAAGGCCATGTCAAACCCAGATTTGATGAATATGCTTCACCTCAAAAAATCTAGATCCCTCAGAACCACAAGGGCGGGAGACTTAAACCTTGACAGGTTATTAATAGAACGTGCTGGAGGGACAGATTCATCACCCAGAGACTCCCTATGCTGTGGAACAAAATCCCGGTACATGTGAGGCAGAGCACCTCGCTGGCCTTGTTCAAGAGGAATCTTGACTAATGGATGGGAGATCGCAGATATACCCCAGGGATTACTTCAGTGTCACTGCTTGACAGAGGCACAGCAAAATAATAGGCATAGTTTTCTTCAAACTAAAGGGGTGGCGAAAGCCACATAACTATGGGCTAGGCTTATAAATGCCCTTGGGCAGATAGCCTAGTATGAACCTATGAACCTATGAACCTATGTGGAAAAAGAACCAGGTGATGTGGCAGCAGAAAATACAGCAGTTAAAATGTATGCAGCAGTGACAGAAAGTAAAAGAGGAAAATAGCAACAGACCGAGAAGGCATCACATTTTGTGGCAGCAGATAATGCAGTAACTAAAACACATGCAGCAGCAACAAACTGCAAGTAAAAGTTTTTAAAAGGAGAAGAAGATCAGGAGAAGAACAAACAATGGTGCTGTAATAGATATTATTAATGAGACAATTTGGGAAGTGCTCTGGGTTTTAAAGCTCAAGAAATGTGCTCTTTTACAGATATTGGGAGAGAGACGTTTTGTGACCTCACATTTGAAACTGATGGACTGATGATGACAGTTTTGGAACTGTGTAACAAAAAGGACATTTCTCTGTAGAACAATTATTTGTTTTCTGGCAACTTAAATGCTAAAAAAAGATACTTTGCAGTTTAGAACTGATGAAATGGAAGACAATTATGCATAAAAATGCATACAGCATTGGTACATAATATTGTTAAAAGTCAGAGATGAGAGAAACGTATGGAATAATTATGGTACAGGTTGGAAGCTGTTTTGAAATGTGAAAAAATGGTGAAATACTTGCCAAATATTATTTTTGTCACTGGGTATTAAGATAGTCTGGCCAGCCTAAGTCCTGCTTTTTTGTGGGGATTTTTCTCAAGTAATTAGTGATTGTAAAAAGTACAATGTAACCTGTGTGTGGAAGAAGAAGGTGTGTGCCTGAATGTGGGCTGTGTAAATAAGGAACACTTTTGGATGGACTGTCTAGACTACAGTAAATAATGAAGAAGAAGGGGAAGTAAAGAAAACATATGTGCAAGGGCAACAAGAGGCTCAGGGAGACACTTATGGACAACAAGAGGCTCGGGGAGATGCTGATGGACAACAAGAGGCTCAGGAAAATGCTGATGGACAACAAGAGGCTCGGGGAGATGCTGATCCTGATGAAGAAGAAACTGTAGAAGAATTAAAAATATGGAGAGGAAAATGAGGCAGACAGAATGCATACAGGAAGAGAGGTTAGGAAAAGGCATTGATACTAATATTTTTTGAACTTCTAACAAGTGAAAAATCTGTTTCTCAGCCTCAAGGATTATTTGTACGTAAACCCAGGATAAAATCAATTGGGAATAGAGTAAACATAAGAAACATAAAAAAATTAAGATTTAAAAATATTTCCCCTAAACATAAGAGAAGGAAAAAGGAACAATTTTAGAGTACTTTTCGTAAATGCAAACAGTATTATTAACACTGTAAGAAGGACAGGGATACTGGAATGATGTACTAAATGTGACATGGATTGTATTCTGTTACAGGAAGCAAGACTCCTGACTTGTGAAGAAAGACTGCAAACAGAAAAACTGCAGGCTAGAAAAATAATATGGATCTTAGGAAATGAATGTTGCTCTGCAGTGGTTGTGCTGTGCTAAAAACAGTTAAAAAACTAGACATAATGTTGGGAAGGATGATGTGAGGTATAGAAAACATTTACAGAATTCTAGCATTATATGCATATATAACTAGCAAGCAAAGAGATAATCTGTTTCATCAAACATTAGACTATGTGGTGGTTAACATGAGAATTATAATTGCAGGGGAAATATAAAAAGAAAGGGAAAGAATAAAAAATACAGGAAACGATAAAACTTGGTAAATTAGCTGTGTGGAACAAAGGTCAATGGCCTTCTAGAAGGGGGCACTTGGATCTGAAATTGATTATTTTACATTATCAGAAGGCTTGGGAGAATCAAATGGTGATACAGTTGTGATAGGTTTTTCAGACGATTTACTAATATGGATGGAGGTGATGGAAGAAAGGGAGTTTATTATAAAAGGAAAGGAAATTAAAAGAATAAATAAGAAACTTTGGGATGAAATTGGAGATTGGGATGTACTGCAATCATGGAAGGATCACATAACCACTATAAAAACTGGTCTGAATGATGGATTGAATTTAAAAAGAAGTATAAAAAGTGTTTTTTTTTTCTATAGTGGGAAGATGTAAGAAAGGAAGAGAATGCAAAGTATATGAAAATGTATAGAAATATATTAGAGAATTTAATACAAGAAAGTATTATGATATGAAAAAATAAAGCATTACTGTTTAGGCAGAATATTATTTACAAAGGAGAAGGGAGAAGTTATCTGCATATTTGTGTAAAATGGTAAAGCAAGGCATTAGTTTTAATAAGGGAAATGAAAAGGGAGGTAGAAAGAATACAACAGCAAATTATTAGTATTGTAGTACATCTGGAAAATACTTAGAAGAGTAAAAAGATAGAAAATAAGAGCGAATGGAAAATAAAAAAAAACTGAGAATGTGTTAAGAATGAATTTGAAAATGAAATTACTATTAGTGAATTGGATGAAGTACTTAGCAAAGTAAATGTTTATTCAGTATCAGGCCCAGACAGTATAGGATATAGAATGTGTGATGAAATGAGATACTGCCAGCCCAGCTAACTGGAATTTTGTAAATAATTACATGTCACTGCTGAATATTGAAATGATTTATATAAGATGCTTGTATTACAAATGTATTAGAAATGTATGTCATGTGTATATTAAACTGCTATACAGACGTGTGTGTGTGTGTGTGTTGAAAAAGTATTTGCAAAGTGATGTTTGAAATGTAACCACAGTGTGCCCTGCTGGAAAAGAATCTAAATGTACATGAACTATTGTAACAGTTTAAATGTATATATTTTAACAGTGGAAATTGGGATACAGGAGGTTAACCTTGGTCTAGTAAATTTTAGAAAAACAACTGAAATTAAATTATTTATAGGCTACACAATAAAAGATGGTAACTTTCAGTTTCCAATGCAGCTAGACACACAGAGTCTGTGCAGAGAAGCTTTCTGTATTCTTTTTAGGGTGAATTAATTACTAGTCTTAAAAACATGAAGGAATGCAATTGTTTTATGATTTCCAGCATCTGCCAAAGATGTGAGTTCTATGTATTTTCACAGGTAGATGCTAAATACTGCCAGCTTCCAGCAGTAGGGTTTTTTGCCTGGGAACTAGAGTCAGATGACAAGAAGTGATGTCATTCTGCAAGCTATCTCAGCAGTAATATTTGAGATATTAATTTGAGAAGTCTCTTAGTGAGACAGAGCATTCTGTATTCTGTCTTGCACTTGACAACAACCACAAGATCCATTCACCATACGTCTGCCCTGACTTAATGAGGTATGTTTCTAGGGAATAGTATAATTCTCTTAGATACAGTCAGGAATATAGTAAAGCTTAGTTTAGATATTTTTCTTTATTTATTTGAGACTGTCCTGCAATGTTGCTTTAAATATTTCCTGTGGTTTTGAACTCTGATGTCAATATGAATGGATTATGTTCAGAATTTCGAAGTCCAAAACTTTGAATCCCATATGATCGACGATCATATGTTCGAAGTTTTAAAACTTCAAAACCCTGAATGGAGATCGGCATACAGTGTGGACTGGGAGAGTTCCCTTGTCCTCGCTGTAGTGTGATCTCGGAGTTGGTATATTTAAGTAGGGGGGGTGTGGGGGGTGCAGGGGGCTTGCCTCCCTGCATACACTTGTTTTTTTTTTTTGTTTAGTGGTGTTTCTGGGGAGGGTTCACTATTTTGAGATTCCAAGATCTCGAGATTCTGAACTCGATGTTCTGAAACTCGAGATTTTGGGATTTTGAAATTTAGAAGTGAACCCCTGTGAATATATATTAAGTATTGTCTTGTTCTTTTATTATTTATTATTAAATATATTTAAACATTTCATTGTGGCTGATCGGTGTAGAGATATTTAAGTTTTGAAAGTACTTGCATATTTATTTGGTGTCACTGTGTGGGCCACTCCTAACAGCTTTGCTCTTGGTCAAACTGCCATTTGTATTAATATTAATATTACACAGTAAAATTGGACACTCTTTGTTAATGGCCTTAAAGTAGGTGATAAGGGGTTTTGGTGGCAGTGGTAACTACCTTATAGTATGGACAGAAGGGGCATAGCTAGTAAACCTGTGCCAGCCTTTCCCGTGTGTGTGTGTGTGTGTGTGTGTGTGTGTGTGTGTGTGTGTGTGTGCATGTGTCTGCATGTGTGTAAAACAAATATCCAAGTGTGTGTGTGTGTGTGTGTGTGTGTGTGTGTGTGTGTGTGTGTGTGTGTGTGTCAGCTACTTTGGCAGGGACATGAAGGACTGGTTGGATAGACAGACTGTTGAAGGACTTGGCTTGGAACCCTAGCTAAGGACTCAACTCTATAGCTATGCCAGTGGGAAGTCTTGCTGGGGATCTGTAGAAAGAGGGATAAATCAGCCCCGGACTGACTATGGTCTCTGTGTGCTCTTAAGGGAAATTGCACTTGATGCAGAGAGCTGCATCTGGAAATACTGTGTGTGTACCTGTTATCCTCCCAGTGAATGTCCCCAAATGGTGTCACTGATGATAACTGATGCACCTTAATTACTGATCCAGTGGTTGGGCATCACAGAATGTACAGGAAATTAATGGACTGGAAAACAGAATATCTTGTAAATGTACTGAATGAATGGTTGAAGGAAGGATTTGTTTATGAAGAGTTATGTTGTGAGATATAAAATTTATATGGAATAAAGATGAGAAGAATGAAATAAAAAATAGAGACTGATCACACTAAACAACACCGATTATAACAATAATACAGAGGAGAATGGGAGACCGATCACACTAAATAACACCGATTATAACAATAATACAGAGGAGAATGGGAGACCGATCACACTAAATAACACCGATTATAACAATAATACAGAGGAGAATGGGAGACCGATCACACTAAATAACACCAATTATAACAATAATACATTATAACAATAATACAGAGGAGAATGGGAGACCGATCACACTAAATAACACCAATTATAACAATAATACAGAGGAGAATGGGAGACCGATCACACTAAATAACACCGATTATAACAATAATACAGAGGAGAATGGGAGACCGATCACACTAAATAACACCGATTATAACAATAATACAGAGGAGAATGGGAGACCGATCACACTAAATAACACCGATTATAACAATAATACAGAGGAGAATGGGAGACCGATCACACTAAATAACACCGATTATAACAATAATACAGAGGAGAATGGGAGACCAGTCACACTAAATAACACTGATTATAACAATAATACAGAGGAGAATGGGAGACCGATCACACTAAATAACACCGATTATAACAATAATACAGAGGAGAATGGAAGGAAGGATGAAGGATATTATGAAAGAAAGTATATATAGTATAAAAGGGAACATAGTATTAAGGATTAGTCCAGATAAAATCACGTCAGTTGGTAGATCTAAGAGACTCTTTCTTTCTGATACCCTCCCTGTGCGAGGAATAAAGCCACCATATTTAAGTTTCCAGTAGTTTATTCAGTTAAGCAGGCAGATGGATGCATGTTTTTGTCCTAATACATTACATTAAACAGGTCAGTTATTTAAAGGCAGTTACAGACAGTGGTGGGAGGTTCCATGGGAGCTGATTGGAGGAAAATCTAGGAAATGGGAAAACAATGAGCTAATTCCAAAGCTTAGAGGTTAGTCCCTTATTTAAATATTCCTGAAGGCCTGTGAGGGTTTACCAACTCAGCAGCCTGTGCAACCTCATTCTTAGTTAAAAGGTTTTATTTTTATTTTTAACTACTAACAAACAAAGCATGACAACTCACTATGAGCTATGGCTATAGAACTATATTTAAGAAAACACTTTCAACTTTCATCAGGTCCATCTAATAGAGTGCTTTTCACTTTGATAATTGAAAATGTCTGCTTTTATGAGGCTATCACCAGACTTTATTAGTCTGTTTGGTAACACGTAAAATGAGAGGCTGTGTCTACATCAGTGGGGCACATATCCCTTTTTCTACTCTAATGCATGTAACTCCCTTATCAGTCTCAACAAAAAGTTGATAGTAAAGACAACCACAAGGCCTTCTATAGTTATGTAAAGAATCTCCACAATGATACCCAGATTTGCTCTGAGCTACTGCACAATGGTACCTCCTATACTGAGCCAACAGATATTGCCAGTATACTGGCCGACAGATTCAATGCCAACTTTACCCCCCCCAAAGGACCTATCACATTACAGATTGCCAAGCACCCAGTGTTACTGCGGTACAGGTTAAAACAGCACTGTCCAAAGCCAAGAATACAGCTTCTATGGGACCTGACAATATCCCTGGCTGTGTTTTACATGTACTACAGAGTGAACTGGCACCTCACCTGTGTGCCCTGTTCAATCACAACCTCACCTCAGGCTTTGTCCCTGCCGAATGTTGCACTGCTGCAGTCATCCCTCTCCACAAAGGAGGTGTGACTACGGACCCTGGGAACTATCCCTCCATTAGCCTGACAAGTCTGATATTCAAAGCTATGGAATGCATCATCATGGATCTCATAAACAAGGATATAGGGAATCTCCAAACTCTGGATCCCACACAGTTTGGTTTTGTGAAGGATAGATTATGCCTGCTCAACTTGGTCAACTTCTTTGAGTCAGTCACCAGAGCTGTAGATGAAGGCAAGGTGGTTCATACAGCCTACCTTGATCTGGCCAAGGTGTTTGATACCATTCCCCTTTCTGGAATCATAGAAAAACTCACTAAGCTAGGCATCAACTCATATATCACTAGGTGGGTTGCAAATTGGCTCACAGATAGAACCCACAGTGTGAAAGTAGTGGACTCCAAGTCAGATTGCCAACCAGTCATGAGTGGAGTCCCACAGGGTTCTGTCCTGGGTCCTCTCCTTTTTGGTATCTACTTCTCTGAAGTCCAGGCCAACACAAAGGGTCTCTGGCTGACAAAGTTTGCAGACAATTGCAAGTTGGAAGCTATTATTAACTCCCCAAGTGATGTTAACATCAAACAGAAAGGCCTCACTGAGTCCAATGACTGGTGTCAGAACCATGGCCTTAAGCTCACTGCCAAAAAATGTGTCTTCATCCCCTTTGGGAAAAACCCGGTTTCCATGAATTACCACATCGATGGTAGTCCATTGAACAGAGAAGGTGTTCTAAGAGATCTGAGAACACAGGTTGACAGCAGCCTCTCTTTTGACCACCACATTGCCACTGTGGTCAGAAAGTCCTTCTATGTGGCACATCTCATTACAAAGGGTTTTGCATCCAGGAAGAAAGAGGTCATTGTCTCCCTCTACTCTTCCCTCATTAGGCCAATCATGGAGTACAATACCCCATTTGGCATGTACCTCACTAAACATCTGCAACAACTGGAGAGGCCGCAAAAGTACCTCACAAAGAGGATCCTAGGCCTTAAACACTTGTCCTATATGGACAGGATCAAAAAACTCCAACTATTCTCTGTTTCATATCACCTACTTACTGTCGATCTCTTCTTGATATACAAAGCCATGTCTGATCCAGCTCTGTTAGAAATGCTACATGTAAAGAAATCCTAATCCCTCTGCACCACATGCTTCAGTGACCTCAAACTCAATACCACAATCAACAGAACATGCTGGAGGGACAGGTTCATAACCCAGAGACTGCCCTTGCTATGGAATAGACTTCCTATACATGTCAAACAGAGCACCTCTCTGGCCCTCTTCAAGATAAATCTTGATGAGTGGATGGGAAATAGAAAATTCACCCCGAGGATCACTCCAGTGGCTCTACTTGACAGAGGCACTGGGAACTAAGGTCAGGTGGCATGATGCCAGGGTAATCCTATGGGCTAGACTTGTAAAGGCTCCAGGGCCATTAGCCTAGTACACACCCATGAACCTATATGAAAGGCTATGTCTACATCAGTGGGGCACATATTTCCTTTTCCACTCTAACACATGCAATATGAGAGGGTGTGCCCAATTTTCCTGAGGGTCATTATCTCCTGACATATAATTTGAAAGGCTAATATTCTCTTGTATGACAAAAAAGGTTTGCAATGCCAGCTTATAAGAGGCTCATATATATGACCAGTCCCCAGTCTTCTTCCTTCTGATGAAGACATCCCTTTTTATACGCAGGGGAGATAGTCATTTAGAGCCACACTAGGTGATTCACATTTTTGAACAGTACATGAATCCAGAGAAATAGCATACAGTGGAAACAAGTCATGGTGCTGATTTTTACGGAGCTCATGAAAGTGCACAAGTAGGGGGAAAGTAGAAAGTAAGTAAAGTCTGTGACCTCAGAGCCTTTTTTGTGGGCTTACTGTGCTCATAGAATAAGAATCCTGCAAATGGTGAACTGCAGAGTATGCAAACACTTTTAGTAAACATAAGAATCTCACATTTTCTTTGAGCATAGGCAAATTGTGCCAATAATTGTGGAGCTTTTCTCCCAGGGCCTCCACTGAAAAAGGGTTACTTAGCTCAGTCGGACAAACCCGGTCAACAAATGTCAAATAAATAAAAATAAATAATAGTGTAAAGAATATAGCCATGTGGAGTTTTCAATGCACTGCATATCACAGAAATGTTAAATTCAAGCCCAGTGGCTACAGTATCTATACCGGGTCGCTGTGGGGTAGCTGCAGAGAGAGGTGGAATTCTCCTGGTCCTAAAGCATGGTTTTATGAAACTCCAGTCTGAGGTCTTCTCTGTCAAGCTTTTTCCTGAGTCTAGGAGTTACTGAAGGCTCTTCTTTTCAGACTCTTCCTCTCTTCAGGTTCCAGGTGGTAAAGTTAGCGCAAAAGAGGGTTAGAGAGCTCTGTCTGGCTAGATAAAGGGATGGACACGGGAGGGATCAGGTGGAAGGGATAGTTAACCAATCTCCTGAGAGAGGGGGTGGGGTCATGGGGCCCAGGGTCAGGTTGGATGATCTAAGAAGCTGATGTAATTAGTATAGGAGTGGGCTATCAATCATACTGGGAGGCTAGAGTTTGGTTACCTTTTCTCATACTTAGCACGTAAGTCCCAAATCAGTAGTAGAAAACAAAAAACACATTTCAAATAACTGAAAGTTGTTGTTTAAATTTGTGCACATTATGACATAAAAAATACTTTCAAACCCATGCTAGTTACTTATAGATTTTTACACATCTACAGATCACACATACACCCTAAAAAATATATAATGCGGCTTGTTTTCCATGTTGATAGTTCACCAGATAAACCATGCTAATGTAGATGCAGCAGCTGGGGTTAATTAACAGTTTATGTACAAATCCTGGGTTAGGTGTTTTAGCTGTATGATTTATGGTTTACTTTCTTGAGTGCAAGCACACTTTTAATGGAAATGTTTGAATTAAGACTAGGGTGGTGTTGGGTGTCAAGCCTGATCTGCCAGCTCAACTCCATTTTTTCCAGGATTGTATTTTTGTTTCTTT
>NC_056745.1:16504810-16542310 GCF_019279795.1 Protopterus annectens
TACCCCTACCCATACACACAACTATAACTTCTCCTATACCCAACAACCAGTTATTAACCCCTTATCAATATACCCCTACCCATACACACAACTATAACTTCTCCTGTACCCAACAACCAGTTATTAACCCCTTATCATTATACACTAAATGCTACCTAATAACTATCAAACCTAACTACTGTCCTGTTTCACTACTCCCATCAGGTGATATCCACCCTACCCCAGGACCCAGTCCTAACTCTACCACTCCTCGCAATACCTCATCAACCACAAGTAATTTACCAAACACAAAACAAATCTCCTTTTACTCTATAAACACTTAATAAAGTTAGGCAACTTCATGCCTGAATATCTGATCAAAACCCAGACATTATTTCCCTTACTGAAACATGGCTTAAACCAAAACACCTAGATAAGGACATACTCCCTCCTGAATATAATATAATATGCCTCGATCGCCCTAATAATAAAGGAGGAGGGATTGCAATTGTATGCTCCAACAACCTCACTTTTACATACCCAAAGCTGTCTATACCTTCCATTTCTCCCACAGAATTACTGGTAGCAAACCTTAAGCTCAAGGACTGCTACTATTACTGTTGTATCTATCTACATTCCACCAGGGGACAACATTCCCTTATTGGAAAGCATTCTCTCCTACCTCTTCCACAACATCCCTAATGAAATCATCCTCCTTGGGGATGTGGACATAAACTGGGAAACACTCACCAGTCCTAACCCAACGTACCATATAAACATATATGGCTTTTCACAACTTATCTCCCAACCTACTCATACCAGTAACACTCATTCTACCAGTGCACACATTGACTGGATTCTTGTCTCAAATCCCTCTAAATACCATAGTCCTGAAACACTCTCTGACTCCCTGAGTGACCACTCCCCAATAAAGGTACTTAGACTTACCTCCCACTTATCTAAACCACATAGATACATAACCTGTCGTAAATTATCCAAATTCATCCTAGAAACTTTTAATAATCTCTTACTCAGAATAAATTGGAACTTCCTCACCCAGCTCCCACTTGATGAAGCAGTTCAAGATTTAACTCATTCTTCCTAAATATTTAAACTCATTAGCCTCATTATGGAAAGTAAGGATAAAAGCTACTATATCCCTTTGGCTATCTAAGAATACTCACACTTTCATGACAGCCAGAGACCGAGCCTGGAAAACTTGGACCCAAACTAAACTACCAGCAAATCTGCAAAAGTATAAAGAAGTGAGAAATAAGACAAAAAAATGTATTAATAAAGATAAGAAAGACTTGTACTATAACCCCCCAGCTGCCCTAAAATCAGATCCAAAAAAATTCTGGAATGCCATAAACCAAATACTTCATCCTGATAATCCTACTTCACCTAATCCATCTCCTGACAAATCTCCCAAAGAGATTGCTAACACCTTCAATGCCTATTTCATTCAGTCAATAGCCTAACTTTTCAATCCTAATCTAAAATACTCCAGTAACAATGTTCCAAATTGCTTGGAACCTCCACCCACAGCCAACTCTGAAAACTCTTTTCCTTAAAGCAGTCCCTACTGTTTACATCAAAACCCTTCTTTTCAAACTGAAACCATGCTCTGTTTCTGTTGACAGTATCCCATCTTACTTTCCTCAGATAGCTGCTCCCTCTATTGCTTTGCCAGTATCTATTTTAATCAACCGTTCCATCTCTGAAGCTAAAGTACCTGCTATCTGGAAACAATTTTACACCATACCTATTCACAAAGGTGGCAATTCCACAGAACTTTCAAACTTCAGACCAATAGTTATCCTGTCCCCTCTTTCTAAAGTCTTAGAAAAGTGTATACATACACAAGTAATGCAATATCTTATACAGGGCACATTCCTCACTACCACTCAAACATAGTACCACTACAGCTCTACTTTCCTTTCTCAACACCATTTCTATAGCTAGAGATAATCGTAAACGTATCTTATGCTTATTCCTTGACCTCTCAAAAGCCTTCAACACTGTCTCACATCCTCTGCTACTGAATAAACTCTCTGATCTTAATTTCTCTACAACAATAGCATGGTTCTCCAGCTATGTCACTGACTGACAGCAATCAGTAAGATGGCATTCCTCACTATCATCTCCCATTCTGGTGAAAATGGGCATTCCCCAAGGATCCATCCTTGGACCACTACTTTTCAATATCTTCACCAACTCACTCTACTCCTCTTGTCTGCAATCCTCATTAGTCCAATATGCAGACGACTCCACAGTTATCACCATTGCTAACTCACCCTCTGAACTTCTAACAGCTACCCAGTGTTCTTTCAACTCTGTTGAAACCTGGCTCACCGATAATCAGCTCATCCTTAATCCCCAAAAAAACAAGCTCTTACTCTTTCTCCCCAAAACTGTTACTCATATCAACTCTACTTTTCAAATGAAATCACTAAATCACACTCTCATAGTTGCTGAGTCTAGTACTAAACTTTTTGGTGTAATCATTGATGACCACCTAAAATCTGACCTCCATATAAATAACTGTATCAGGAAAACCCATCAAAAACTAGGGCTTTTCTACAGAAATAAAAAATTCCTAACCCCTGAATCTAGAACCACAATCACACATGCTTATCTTTTGCCATGTGTAGCATACTGCTCCCAAATACTCATAAATCTTAACTCCACCTTACTTAGCAAGCTCGAATCAACCTATCACAAAATAGCCAGATTTGCTGCACAACAAACCTACAAATATCACCACTGTATCTCCTTTAAACATCTAAACTGGCTCAAACTACCACACCTCCTACTCCTCTCTCAGCTCCAAATTATACACTCCATTATTTATTCACCATCTTACTGTCCAGCACTAGGCACCATAATCTCCCACTATGTCCCATCCAGACTACTCAGGAGCTCCACCCAAGACCATTCACAAATCTACAAGCCCAAGTCCAAAATAAGAGCCATTAGATACAGCTACCATCGCTCTATTGCTTGGAACAAACTCCCACAAGTTAGATCACTTTCACATCCTAAAGTATTCAAACTAGCCACTAAAGAGTACTTAAAAAGTCACTGAATTTGTACCTGATCTCAGCCTCCTTGAATATATCTTCACTAAATAACAAACCTAACTTCCTCTGTCTTACCATCATTTCTTCTCTTCTATACCAACACATTTACAACTTAAACTAAATGGCTAGGGATAGGGTGATGTACTGGCAGTGTACCAGTTGGATGTTATTGACCCCACAAGATGCTGCATCAGGTTAAAGATCATACAGCTCAACTGTCCAGATTTTCACAGAATGTCAAGATTTTTGCCTCATATTTTTGGTCTTTTCCTCATAAAACTTTGGTTTTCTGGCTAATCATTAGCATGTCATTGGGAATTGAAGTCAGAAAATAATGACAGTCATTTGAGTTTCAAACTTCATACTCTTCAGAAATTCATGTTAATGTAAAACTTATTGTATTGACTTTCTAACTTTATAAGAATGTTATTTAAAAATTGTCCTTATTTTGGGGCCTTTGTCCTCCCATTATTTAAAGCATTGTCCAGATTTATTGCTCTAGAAGGTTGAGAGGTGTGGTCAGGCTGGCTGGTGGCATGGACAGGATGGCTGATGGCATGGACAGGATGGCTGGTGGTATGTTCAGTATAGCTGGTGGCATGGGCCACATCCTCTTCTGGCCCAGCTGCAATGGGGAGATAGTTCACTGAAACTTTGATCTGATGTAAGAGAGGCTAGTTTGCAACAATCCTGCAGACCACTGTCACTTCTTGGCTCCAGCAACTGTTCTACCACCTATTGAACAATAACTGCTGGTCAGGTTAAGCTACCTTACTAGAAGTCGGACCCCAAAGAAAATCATTCCCTGTCCTCTCACTCACAACAACTGAAGCCTCAGCTGGGGTACCCTGCACCTAATACACCTGCAGGGCATAAGTATCATAGTGATTTGCAGGAGGAAGACTCAATGGGAACAGTGCCACTGCTAAGGATTTCAGAGATATGATACAATGTATACATGTAAACAAGGTAATAATAGCATAACATGATATAATGTATACATGTAAGTAATGTAATAAAAGCACGATACAATGTATACATGTAAGTAAGGTAATAATAGCATGATACAATGTATACATCTAAGTAAGGTAATAATAGCATGAAACAATGTGTACATGTAAGTAAGGTAATAATAGCATGATACAATGTATACAGGTAAGTAATGTAATAATAGCACAATACAATGTGTACATGTAAGTAAGGTAATAATAGCATGATACAATGTATATATGTAAGTAATGTAATAGCATGATACAATGTATATGTGTAAGTAAGGTAATAATAGCATGAAACAATGTATACATGTAAGTAAGGTAATAATAGCATGATACAATGTATATGTGTAAGTAAGGTAAAAATAGCATGATACAATTTATACGTGTTAGTAAGGTAATAATAGAATGATACAATGTATATATATATATATATATATATATATATATATATATATATATATATATATATATATATATATATATATATATACATGTAAGTAAGGTAATAATAGCACGATACAATTTATACATGTAAATAAGGTAATAATAGCATGATACAATGTATAAGTGTAAGTAAGGTAACAATAGCACGATACAATGTATACATGTAAGTAACCTAATAATAGCATGATGCAATGTATACATGTAAGTAAAGTAATAATACCATGATACAAATTATACATGTAACAAAGGTAATAGCATGATATAATGTATACGTGTAAGTAAGGTAATAATAGCATGATACAATGTATACATGTAAGTAAGGTAATAATAGCATGATACAATGTATATATTTAAGTAAGGTAATAATAGCACGATACAATGTATACATGTAAGTAAGGTAATAATAGCATGGTACAATGTATATATAAAATTAAGTTAATAAAAGCATGGTACAGTGTATACATGTAAGTAAGGTAATAATAGCACGATACAATGTGTACATGTAAGTAAGGTAATAATAGCATGATACAACGTATACGTGTATGTAAGGTAATATAATTATACAATATATAAATGTAACTAAGGTAATAATAGCACGATACATGTAAGTAAGATAATAATAGCTTGATACAATGTATAAGTGTAAGTGAGGAAAGAATAGCATGATACAATATATACATGTAAGTAAGGTAATAGCACAATACAATGTATACAGGTAAGTAAAGTAATAATAGCATGATACAATATATACATGTAAGTAAGGTAATAATCGCACAATACACTGTATACATGTAAGTAAAGTAATAATCGCATGATACAATGTATACATGTAAGCAAGGCAATAATAGCATGATACAATGTACACGTGTATGTAAGGTAATAATAGAATTATACAATATATACATGTAAGTAAGGTAATAATAGCACAATACAATATATACAAGTAACTAAGGTAATAATAGCACAATACGATGTATACATGTAAGTAAGATAATAATAGTATGATACAATATATAAGTGTAAGTAATGTAATAATAGCATGATACAATATATACATGTAAGTAAGGTAATAATATCATGAAATAATGTATACATGTAAGTAAGGTAATAATATCATGAAATAATGTATACGTGTAAGTAAAGTAATAATAGCACAATACAATGTGTACATGTAAGTAAGGTAATAGCTTGATACAATGTATATATGTAAGTAAGGTAATCATAGTAAGATACAATGTATGCAGGTAAGTAAAGTAATAATAGCATGATAAAATGTATACATGTATGTATGATAATAGCATGATACAATGTATACGTGTAAGTAAGTTAATAAAGGAAAGATGCAATGTATACATGTAAGTAAGGCAATAATAGCACGATACAATGTATACATGTAAGTAAGGTAATCATAGCACGATACAATGTATACGTGTAAGTAAGGTAATAATAGCACGATACAATGTATACGTGTAAGTAAGTTAATAAAGGAATGATACAATGTATACATGTAAGTAAGGTAATTATAGCACGATACAATGTATACATGTAAGTAAGGTAATAAAAGCAGACTACAATGTATACATGTAAGTAAGGTAATAATAGCACAATACAATGTATACATGTAAGTAAGGAAGTAATAATAGCACGATACAATATATAGGTGTAAGTAAGGTAATAATAGCATTATACAATGTATACGAGTAAGTAGGGTAATAGCATGATACAATGTATACAAGTAAGTAAAGTAATAATAGCATGATACAATATATACATGTAAGTAAGTTAATAATAGCATGATACAACATATACGTGTATGTAAGGTAATAATAGCATGATACAATGTATACATGTAAGGTAATAATAGCATGATGCAATGTATACTTGTAAGTAAGGCAATAATAACACGATACAATGCATACATGTAAGTAAGGTAATCATAGCATGATACAATGTATACATGAATGTAAGGTAATAATAGCACAATACAATGTATACATGTAAGTCAGGAAGTAATAATAGCACGATACAATGTATAGGTGTAAGTAAGGTAATAATAGCATGATACAATGTATACGAGTAAGTAGGGTAATAGCATGATACAATGTATACAAGTAAGTAAGATAATAATAGCATGATACAATATATACATGTAAGTAAGTTAATAATAGCATGATACAATATATACATGTAAGTAAGGTAATAATAGCATGATACAATGTATACATGTAAGTAAGGTAATAATAGCATGATGCAATGTATACTTGTAAGTAAGGTAATAGCTTGATACAATGTATATGTGTAAGTAAGGTAATAATAGCATGATACAATGTATACGAGTAAGTAGGGTAATAGCATGATACAATGTATGCAAGTAAGTAAGATAATAATAGCATGATACAATATATACATGTAAGTAAGGTAATAGCTTGATACAATGTATATGTGTAAGTAAGGTAATAATAGCATGCTACAATGTATACGAGTAAGTAGGGTAATAGCATGATACAATGTATACAAGTAAGTAAGATAATAATAGCATGATACAATATATACATGTAAGTAAGGTAATAGCTTGATACAATGTATATGTGTAAGTAAGGTAATAATAGTAAGATACAATGTATACGAGTAAGTAGGGTAATAGCATGATACAATGTATACAAGTAAGTAAGATAATAATAGCATGATACAATATATACATGTAAGTAAGGTAATAGCTTGATACAATGTATATGTGTAAGTAAGGTAATAATAGTAAGATACATTGTATGCAGGTAAGTAAAGTAATAATAGCATGATACAATGTATACATGTATGTATGATAATAGCATGATACAATGTATACGTGTAAGTAAGTTAATAAAGGAACGATACAATGTATACATGTAAGTAAGGCAATAATAGCACGATACAATGTATACATGTAAGTAAGGTAATAAAAGCAGACTACAATGTATACATGTAAGTAAGGTAATAATAGCACAATACAATGTATACGTGTAAGTAAGGAAGTAATAATAGCACGATACAATATATAGGTGTAAGTCAGGTAATAATAGCATTATAGAATGTATACGAGTAAGTAGGGTAATAGCATGATACAATGTATACAAGTAAGTAAGATAATAATAGCATGATACAATATATACATGTAAGTAAGGTAATAATAGCATGATACAATGTATACAAGTAAGTAAGGTAGTAATAACACGATACAATATATACATGTAAGTAAGGTAATAATAGCATGATACAATATATACATGAAAGTAAGGTGATAATAGCATGAAACAATGTATATGTGTATGTAAGCTAATAATATCATGATACTATATATACATGTAAGTAAGGTAAGAATAGCACGATACAATGTATACGTGTAAGTAAGGTAATAATAGCATGATACAATATATACATATAAGTAAGTTAATAATAGTGCCATACAATATATACCTGTAAGTAAATAATAGCATGATACAATATATACATGTAAGTAAGGTAATAATTGCATGATACAATATATACATATAAGTAAGTTAATAATAGCGCCATACAATATATACCTGTAAGTAAAAAACAGCAGGATACAATATATACATGGAAGGAAGGTAATAATAGCATGATGCAATGTATACATGTAAGTAAGGTAATAATAGCACGATACAATGTATACATGTAAGTAAGGTAATAATAACATGATACAATGTATACCTTTAAGTAAGGTAATAATATCATGATACAATATATACATGTAATTAAGTTAATAATAACGCAATACAATATATACGTGTAAGTAAGATAATAATAGCACGATACAATGTATACATGCAAAGAAGGTAATAATAGCATGATACAATATATACATGTAAGTAAGGTGATAATAGCATGATGCAATGTATACATGTAAGTAAGGAAATAGCACGATACAATATATACATGTAAGTAAGGTAATAATATCATGAAATAATGTATACGTGTAAGTAAAGTAATAATAGCACAATACAATGTGTACATGTAAGTAAGGTAATAGCTTGATACAATGTATATATGTAAGTAAGGTAATCATAGTAAGATACAATGTATGCAGGTAAGTAAAGTAATAATAGCATGATAAAATGTATACATGTATGTATGATAATAGCATGATACAATGTATACGTGTAAGTAAGTTAATAAAGGAAAGATGCAATGTATACATGTAAGTAAGGCAATAATAGCACGATACAATGTATACATGTAAGTAAGGTAATCATAGCACGATACAATGTATACGTGTAAGTAAGGTAATAATAGCACGATACAATGTATACGTGTAAGTAAGTTAAAGGAATGATACAATGTATACATGTAAGTAAGGTAATTATAGCACGATACAATGTTTACATGTAAGTAAGGTAATAAAAGCAGACTACAATGTATACATGTAAGTAAGGTAGTAATAGCACAATACAATGTATACATGTAAGTAAGGAAGTAATAATAGCACGATACAATATATAGGTGTAAGTAAGGTAATAATAGCATTATACAATGTATACGAGTAAGTAGGGTAATAGCATGATACAATGTATACAAGTAAGTAAAGTAATAATAGCATGATACAATATATACATGTAAGTAAGTTAATAATAGCATGATACAACGTATACGTGTATGTAAGGTAATAATAGCATGATACAATGTATACATGTAAGTAAGGTAATAATAGCATGATGCAATGTATACTTGTAAGTAAGGCAATAATAACACGATACAATGCATACATGTAAGTAAGGTAATCATAGCATGATACAATGTATACATGAATGTAAGGTAATAATAGCACAATACAATGTATACATGTAAGTCAGGAAGTAATAATAGCACGATACAATGTATAGGTGTAAGTAAGGTAATAATAGCATGATACAATGTATACGAGTAAGTAGGGTAATAATAGCACGATACAATGTATACAAGTAAGTAAGATAATAATAGCATGATACAATATATACATGTAAGTAAGTTAATAATAGCATGATACAATATATACATGTAAGTAAGGTAATAATAGCATGATACAATGTATACGTGTATGTAAGGTAATAATAGCACGATACAATGTATACATGTAAGTAAGGTAATAATAGCATGATGCAATGTATACTTGTAAGTAAGGTAATAGCTTGATACAATGTATATGTGTAAGTAAGGTAATAATAGCATGATACAATGTATATGAGTAAGTAGGGTAATAGCATGATACAATGTATACAAGTAAGTAAGATAATAATAGCATGATACAATATATACATGTAAGTAAGGTAATAGCTTGATACAATGTATATGTGTAAGTAAGGTAATAATAGCATGATACAATGTATACATGTAAGTAAGGTAATAGCATGATACAATGTATACAAGTAAGTAAGATAATAATAGCATGATACAATATATACATGTAAGTAAGGTAATAGCTTGATACAATGTATATGTGTAAGTAAGGTAATAATAGTAAGATACAATGTATGCAGGTAAGTAAAGTAATACTAGCATGATACAATGTATACATGTATGTATGATAATAGCATGATACAATGTATACGTGTAAGTAAGTTAATAAAGGAACGATACAATGTATACATGTAAGTAAGGCAATAATAGCATGATACAATGTATACATGTAAGTAAGGTAATAAAAGCAGACTACAATGTATACATGTAAGTAAGGTAATAATAGCACAATACAATGTATACGTGTAAGTAAGGTAATAATAGCATGATACAATGTATATGAGTAAGTAAGTTAATAATAGCATTATAGAATGTATACGAGTAAGTAGGGTAATAGCATGATACAATGTATACAAGTAAGTAAGATAATAATAGCATGATACAATATATACATGTAAGTAAGGTAATAATAGCATGATACAATGTATACAAGTAAGTAAGGTAATAACACGATACAATATATACATGTAAGTAAGGTAATAATAGCATGATACAATATATACATGAAAGTAAGGTGATAATAGCATGAAACAATGTATATGTGTATGTAAGCTAATAATATCATGATACAATATATACATGTAAGTAAGGTAAGAATAGCACGATACAATGTATACGTGTAAGTAAGGTAATAATAGCATGATACAATATATACATATAAGTAAGTTAATAATAGTGCCATACAATATATACCTGTAAGTAAATAATAGCATGATACAATATATACATGTAAGTAAGGTAATAATTGCATGATACAATATATACATATAAGTAAGTTAATAATAGCGCCATACAATATATACCTGTAAGTAAAAAACAGCAGGATACAATATATACATGTAAGGAAGGTAATAATAGCATGATGCAATGTACACATGTAAGTAAGGTAATAATAGCACGATACAATGTATACATGTAAGTAAGGTAATAATAACATGATACGATGTATACCTTTAAGTAAGGTAATAATATCATGATACAATATATACATGTAATTAAGTTAATAATAACGCAATACAATATATACATGTAAGTAAGATAATAATAGCATGATACAATGTATACATGTATGTAAGATAATAATAGCATGATACAATATATACATGTAAGTAAGGTGATAATAGCATGATGCAATGTATACATGTAAGTAAGGAAATAGCACGATACAATATATACATGTAAGTAAGGTAATAATAGCATGATACAACGTATACCTGTAAATAATGTAATAATAGCATGATACAATGTATACGTGTAAGTAAAGAAATAGCGTGATACAACGTATACGTGTAAGTAATGTAATAATAGCATGATACAATGTATACATATTAGTAAGATAATAGTAGCATGATACAATGTATACATGTAAGTAAGGTAATAATAGCATGATACAATATATACATATAAGTAAGTTAATAATAGTGCCATACAATATATACCTGTAAGTAAATAATAGCATGATACAATATATACATGTAAGTAAGGTAATAATTGCATGATACAATATATACATATAAGTAAGTTAATAATAAGCCATAGATACAATGTATACATGTAAGTAAGGTAATAATAGCATGATACAATGTGTACGTGTAAGTAAGGTAATAGCACGATACAATGTATACATGTAAGTAAGGTAATAATAACATGATACAATGTATACCTTAAAGTAAGGTAATAATATCATGATACAATATATACATGTAATTAAGTTAATAATAACACAATACAATATATACATTTAAGTAAGTTAATAAATCCATGATACAATATATACATGTAAGTAAGGTAATAATAGCATGATACAATGTATACATGTAAGTAAGGAAATAGCACGATACAATATATACATGTAAGTAAGGTAATAATAGCATGATACAATGTATATATGTAAGTAAGTTAATAATAGCACGATACAATGTATACGTGTAAGTAAGGTAATAATAGCATGAAACAATGTATCAATGTAAGTAAGGTAATAACAGCATGATACAATATATACATGTAATTAAGGTAATAATAGCATGATACAATGTATATATGTAAGTTAGTTAATAATAGAATGATATCATGTATATGTGTAAGTAAGGTAATAACAGCATGATACAATGTATACATGTAATACAATATATACATGTAAGTAAGGTAGTAACATAATACAATATATACATGTAAGTAAGGTAATAACATAATACAATATATACATGTAAGTAAGGTAATAATAGCATGATACAATGTATACAAGTAAGTAAGGTAATAATAGCATGATACAATGTATACATGTAAATAAGGTAATAATAGCACAATACAATGTATATATGTAAGTAAGGTAATAATAGCACGATACAATGTATACGTGTAAGTAAGATAATAATAGCATGATACAATGTATACATGTAAGTAAGATAATAATAGCATGATACAATGTATAAGTGTAAGTAGGGTAATAATAGCGTGATACAATGTATAAGTGTAAGTAAGGTAATAATAGCATGATACAATATATACATTTAAGTAAGGTAATAATAGCACGATACAATGTGTACGTGTAAGTAAGGTAATAGCACAATACAATGTATATGTGTAAGTAAGGTAATAATAGCACCATACAATGTACACATGTAAGTAAGGTAATAATAGCACGATACAATGTGTACATGTAAGTAAGGTAATAGCACGATACAATGTATATGTGTAAGTAAGGTAATAATAGCACGATACAATGTATACATGTAAGTAAGGAAATAATAGCACCATACCATGTACACAAGTAAATAAGGTAATAATAGCGTGATACAATGTATAAGTGTAAGTGAGGTAATAATAGCATGATACAATATATACATGTAAGTAAGGTAATAATAGCACGATACAATGTATATATGTAAGTAAGTTAATAGCACGATACAATGTATACATGTAAGTAAGGTAATAATAGCATGATACAATGTGTACGTGTAAGTAAGGTAATAGCACGATACAATGTATACATGTAAGTAAGGTAATAATAGCACCATACAATGTACACATGTAAGTAAGGTAATAATAGCACCATACAATGTATACAAGTAAGTAAGGTAATAATAGCGTGATACAATGTATAAGTGTAAGTGAGGTAATAATAGCACAATACAATGTATATATGTAAGTAAGTTAATAGCACGATACAATGTTTACATGTAAGTAAGGTAATAATAGCACGATACAATGTGTACGTGTAAGTAAGGTAATAGCACGATACAATGTATACATGTAAGTAAGTTAATAGCACGATACAATGTACACATGTAAGTAAGGTAATAATAGCGCAATACAAATTACACATGTAAGTAAGGTAATAATAGCACCATACAATGTACACAAGTAAGTAAGGTAATAATAGCATGATACAATGTATACGTGTAAGTAAGGTAATAATAGTACGATACAATGTATATATGTAAGTTAATAACACGATACAATGTATACGTGTAAGTAAGATAATAATAGACTAAACAGACTACTGCAACAGCAACAGTATTGTCATCTCACTTTGTCATTGCTGAAGAGAAAAAGGACAGAGCTGCCATAACACATGCATACAGGTAAAATGTTGATCTCTGTAGTAAGTGCAGTTAAGAAGAAGCCTGAAATGGTACCTGCAGAATGCCAAATAAATTACGGTCAGACAGATCTGATGGTATGGAGAGATAAAGACCTGACTGTGGCCCAGGTGACCCAAGATTGAGTAATGGCTCAAGTGACTGTCAAAGCCAGCAAGGAAGGATAGACATGCCCATCTTGGGTAGGAGACAGGGTAGAGCAGGTTGTGATATCCCACAATCCCTTGGAGGAGGGTTAGTAATGTAAACTGCCATGTAAACTGTGGACTGGAGGCAAGGATTTGTCTCACAAAGCCATTGTGTATTGGTATCCTTTACAGGGGTGCGCAGAAGTATCTACCCACAGGGGAAGACATTGTGGGTCTGTACACTGATGTGGCTCATGCTCTCCCATTCCCAAGTTAGGGGTTAGGGCCATCACAGGCATCTTCATAACAGGATGGCAGCAACAATACAAGCAACTGTCCTGACTACCTGAATAATTGGTCCTACATATTTCTGTTACCTCCATGGTTCTGGGATGCCCCCCCCCCCCCCATGGAGGAAAAAATGGGATCAAATCAAGCAAGTGAGGCTAGATATCATGCAAGCACAAGGGCAGAAATAATCTAGTAAAAATAAACTTCCAGCAGTCCCTCATATAACATAGTAACATAGTAGGCAGAAACTGTGCCCACAGCACATGCCGCAGGCACACAGGGCCCTGCCTTTGTGCCTATAACATAGTAAAGTAGTAGGCAGAAATGGTGCCCACAGCACATGCCACAGGCACACAGGGCCCTGCCTTCATGCCTATAACATAGTAAAGTAGTAGGCAGAAACTGTGCCCACAGCACATGCCACAGGCACACAGGGCCCTGCCTTTGTGCCTATACCATAGTAAAGTAGTAGGCAGAAACGGTGCCCACAGCACATGCCACAGGCACACAGGGCCCTGCCTTTGTGCCTATAACATATTAAAGTAGTAGGCAGAAACGGTGCCCACAGCACATGCTGCAGGCACACAGGGCCCTGCCTTTGTGCCTATAACATAGTAAAGTAGTAGGCAGAAATGGTGCCCACAGCACATACTGCAGGCACACAGGGCCCTGCCTTTGTGCCTATAACATAGTAAAGTAGTAGGTAGAAATGGTGCCCACAGCACATGCCGCAGGCACACAGGGCCCTGCCTTTGTACCTATAACATAGTAAAGTAGTAGGCAGAAATGGTGCCCACAGCACATGCCGCAGGCACACAGGGCCCTGCCTTTGTGCCTATAACATAGTAAAGTAGTAGGCAGAAATGGTGCCCACAGCACATGCTGCAGGCACACAGGGCCCTGCCTTTGTGCCTATAACATAGTAAAGTAGTAGGCAGAAATGGTGCCCACAGCACATACTGCAGGCACACAGGGCCCTGCCTTTGTGCCTATAACATAGTAAAGTAGTAGGCAGAAATGGTGCCCACAGCACATGCCACAGGCACACAGGGCCCTGCCTTTGTACCTATAACATAGTAAAGTAGTAGGCAGAAATGGTGCCCACAGCACATGCCACAGGCACACAGGGCCCTGCCTTTGTGCCTATAACATAGTAAAGTAGTAGGCAGAAATGGTGCCCACAGCACATACTGCAGGCACACAGGGCCCTGCCTTTGTACCTATAACATAGTAAAGTAGTAGGCAGAAACGGTGCCCACAGCACATGCCGCAGGCACACAGGGCCCTGCCTTCATGCCTATAACATAGTAAAGTAGTAGGCAGAAACTGTGCCCACAGCACATGCCACAGGCACACAGGGCCCTGCCTTTGTGCCTATACCATAGTAAAGTAGTAGGCAGAAATGGTGCCCACAGCACATGCCACAGGCACACAGGGCCCTGCCTTTGTGCCTATAACATAGTAAAGTAGTAGGCAGAAACGGTGCCCACAGCACATGCTGCAGGCACACAGGGCCCTGCCTTTGTGCCTATAACATAGTAAAGTAGTAGGCAGAAATGGTGCCCACAGCACATACTGCAGGCACACAGGGCCCTGCCTTTGTGCCTATAACATAGTAAAGTAGTAGGTAGAAATGGTGCCCACAGCACATGCCGCAGGCACACAGGGCCCTGCCTTTGTACCTATAACATAGTAAAGTAGTAGGCAGAAATGGTGCCCACAGCACATGCAGCAGGCACACAGGGCCCTGCCTTTGTGCCTATAACATAGTAAAGTAGTAGGCAGAAATGGTGCCCACAGCACATGCCACAGGCACACAGGGCCCTGCCTTTGTGCCTATAACATAGTAAAGTAGTAGGCAGAAATGGTGCCCACAGCACATACTGCAGGCACACAGGGCCCTGCCTTTGTGCCTATAACATAGTAAAGTAGTAGGCAGAAATGGTGCCCACAGCACATGCCACAGGCACACAGGGCCCTGCCTTTGTACCTATAACATAGTAAAGTAGTAGGCAGAAATGGTGCCCACAGCACATGCCACAGGCACACAGGGCCCTGCCTTTGTGCCTATAACATAGTAAAGTAGTAGGCAGAAATGGTGCCCACAGCACATACTGCAGGCACACAGGGCCCTGCCTTTGTGCCTATAACATAGTAAAGTAGTAGGCAGAAATGGTGCCCACAGCACATGCCACAGGCACACAGGGCCCTGCCTTTGTACCTATAACATAGTAAAGTAGTAGGCAGAAATGGTGCCCACAGCACATGCCACAGGCACACAGGGCCCTGCCTTTGTGCCTATAACATAGTAAAGTAGTAGGCAGAAACAGTGCCCACAGCACATGCCACAGGCACACAGGTCCCTCAGTAGGCAGAAATGGTGCCCACAGCACATGCCACAGGCACACAGGGCCCTGCCTTTGTGCCTATAACATAGTAAAGTAGTAGGCAGAAATGGTGCCCACAGCACATGTCGCAGGCACACAGAGCCCTGCCTTTGTGCCTATGCCATAACAAATAAAGCACACCTCACATATGAAGATAAACTATCAGAAACCAAGTATGGTGTCCACAGCCTAACTACTGTATAGCTATATGCCCTACCTCAGAAAATTGTGCAGTTCCATGTTGATGTATATGCTATCAGCATCACACACACAGTCATTCACAATAGCCCAGATGGCAAATTCTGATATTTATAAGAATATCCAATTTTTCTTAGCAACAGTGCTTTAAATGTCACTGAAACCAGAGTTTAATATTACAGTTCGAAAAACAACAGCAGTCCCAAATCCATATTATGCCTTAGCATCTCTGCCTACATTCTGCATATTATACCTTGGCATTCCTGCCTACATTTTGTATATTATACATTGGCATCCCTGCCTACCTTCTGCATATTATACCTTGGCATCCCTGCCTACATTCTGTATATTATACCTTGGCATCCCTGCCTACCTTCTGTATATTATACCTTGGCATCCATGCCTACCTTCTGCATATTATACCTTGGTATCCATGCCTACCTTCTGCATATTATACCTTGGCATCCCTGCCTACATTCTGCATATTATACATTGGCATCCCTGCCTACCTTCTGCATATTATACCTTGGCATCCTTGCCTACCTTCTGCACATTATACTTTGGCATCCCTGCCTACCTTCTGCATATTATACCTTGGCATCCTTGTCTACTTTCTGCATATCATACATTGGCACTCTGGCCTACCTTCTGCATATTATACATTGGCATCCCTGCCTGCCTTCTGCATATTATACATTGGCATCCTTGCCTACCTTCTGCACATTATACTTTGGCATCCCTGCCTACCTTCTGCATATTATACTTTGGCATCCCTGCCTACCTTCTGATTTTTACTGCCAAATTCCTTGATGCTGGTGGTGTTACAGCTCATTATACCAGTGCCTGCACAGCTCACCAGTCCTGGGGATCCCTATAGCTTTGGTAAGAATCACTGGCAGGTCACACTACGTATCTACCTTCTGAAATGGATTTGCACAGGGTGCCAGCAGCCACATGCTGAATTAGCTGTTTAGGAGAATCAGTATGTTTAGTTACAGATACCATCAACTCAATGTATCCAGTTGGCTTATTTTAAGAGTGTTGAGTAACTGTGACCTTGGACAGCTGGACTAGTCTGGCTGATGGCAGTTTGGTTTCACAGAAGCAGATGGTGCTCACTGTGTGACATTATCACTGGCATACATTGCCATGAATTTATAGCCAAACAAAATGACAACTATGATTCAGGATGTGGATTCTGGATCTTGTAGTTTCCCTTTATGACAACTCTGCAGTGAAACAGGTGTAACTGCATGAGTGGCCTGAACAAATGAATGGGCACAGCATGCCAATGACATGCAGCAGAAATATGAGCTGCCTGAACAAGTGAACAGGCACAGCATGCCGATGACATGCAGCAGAAGGTACCTAAATGCATGAGCTGCCTAAACATGTGAACGGGCACAGCATGCCAGTGACATGCAGCAGAAAGTACCTAAATGCATGAGTGGCCTGAACAAGGGAACGGGCACAGCATGCCATGACATGCAGCAGAAGATACCTAAATGTATGAGCTGCTTGAACACGTGAATGGACACAGCATGCCAGTGATATGCAGCAGAAGGTACCTAAATGCATGAGCTGCTTGAACACGTGAACAGACACAGCATGCCAGTCACATGCAGCAGAAAGTACCTAAATGCATGAGCGGCCTGAACAAGGGAACGGGCACAGCATGCCATGACATGCAGCAGAAGATACCTAAATGTATGAGCTGCTTGAACACGTGAATGGACACAGCATGCCAGTGACATGCAGCAGAAGGTACCTAAATGCATGAGCTGCTTGAACACGTGAATGGACACATCATGCCTGTGACGTGCAGCAGAAGGTACCTAAATGCATGAGCTGCTTGAACACGTGAATGGACACAGCATGCCGGTGACATGCAGCAGAAAGTACCAAAATGCATGAGCGGCCTGAATAAGGGAACGGGCACAGCATGCCAGTGACATGCAGCAGAAGATACCTAAATGTATGAGCTGCTTGAACACGTAAATGGACATAGCATGCCGGTGACATGCAGCAGGAAGTACCTAAATGCATGAGCGGCCTGAACACGTGAACGGACACAGCATGCCAGTGACATGCAGCAGAAAGTACCTAAATGCATGAGTGGCCTGAACAAGGGAATGGGCACAGCATGCCTTGTGACATGCAGAAGAAGATACCTAAATGCATGAGCTGCTTGAACACGTGAATGGACACAGCATGCCGGTGACATGCAGCAGAAAGTACCTAAATGTATGAGTGGCCTGAACAAGGGAACAGACACAGCATGCCTGTGACATGCAGCAGAAGATACCTAAATGTATGAGCTGCTTGAACACATGAACAGACACAGCATGCCGGTGACATGCAGCAGGATGTACCTAAATGTATGAGCGGCCTGAACAAGGGAAATGGCACAGCATGCCGGTGACATGCAGCAGAAGATATCTAAATGCATGAGCTGCTTGAATACATGAACGGACACAGCATGCCGGTGACATGCAGCAGAAGGTACCTAAATGCATGAGCTGCTTGAACACGTGAATGGACACAGCATGCCGGTGACATGCAGCGGAAAGTACCTAAATGCATGAGCGGCCTGAACAAGGGAACGGGTATAGCATGCTGGTGACATGCAGCAGAAAGTACCTAAATGCATGAGCTGCCTGAACATGTGAACGGGCACAGCATGCCGGTGACATGCAGCAGAAAGTACCTACACTTAATATAACTGATGTGCTTCACTGCTTCACTGGGGGAACCTGGCTTTTGGTGTGAACTAGTACTTATTGCAGTTTAGCAACCACTCTACCATGTTGGAAACCAACTCACACAATGTGACAACAACAAAAGCAGCAGGATTTCAGTAGTTTGAATCTTGACTTACAGCAGCATAGATGAAGCATTATAACAGCAGACAACCCGGTTGAGCTACATGGGTCTGTGTGGTGAGGTGTACTTTTTCACTATGTTGTACAGGTTAGCTCTTGCTTTGTAACACAGTATAGATAAGTATGCTTATCCTTACTATATGTGCATGCATATCTACATATCAGGTGAGATATGTATCTGCATATCTATACTGTACCTCTAAGAAGGCAGCTCACAATAGCAGTACTGTGTTTCCTTACACTAACCTCTTATACCTATGCACTGACATCATAACCCAGTACCACACCCCTGGGGATACCAAGCCACAATCTCTATGAAGGCTGCCCTTTGGATGTACACCTCTCTGTGATTTTGCATGGCATTTATCCCAGCTGTATACCTGCATATCTGGTACTAGTACTGGTCAGGTATATCACTAAGGCAACTCCTGTCCATTGCATGAACTTCCTGTGTACCTGTGACATCCAAAGTGGGTCCTCTTCATCCTGGCATGGGTTCTGGGCATCATCCTATCTCACAGCTGGCCATTGCTAAGGTCAAATCAGCAAATATGCAAGATTGCCATCTGTCCACAGTTTGTAGCTATCTATGCCAATATGTGGATGATGGGTATATTGTCTGGCTTATGGCAGGATAGCAGCAAGCACTACAAATGTCTCTGAGAGGTAATAAAGTCGAGAGACAATGCTATGCTGTGTTTTATGATGAATTCCATACAGAGGATAGCAGGTGTCACCACTGATGCCCCATCCAGTAGATATGGGGGGTACATTGAGAAGCAATCAGATGATGGCCAGCAGACTGTAGCCAGGGCTCATTCCCACAGTAGTTTAACATCAATGTCAGGGGAGCCCATAGTACTATTCCTTGTCATAACAAAGAAAGCCAGAGCAGTGGTTGCAGATCCCACTCACGTAGTAGCTTCAATTTTCTGTCATAGGAGAACATTGTACCACTTGATATCCCTTATCACAAGACCCCTGTCTGTTCCTTTTGTGATGTGCCCCCCATCTTGTATCACCTGAAATAATGTAGGAATATATGGGGGTTGAAATAACTACCTATCATCTGTAGCTGTTGGTATGCCAGGTTACCACAATGCCTGTAGGTACTCACTATGTAGAATGCCAGACTACCACAATGCTTGTAGGTACTCACAATGTAGTATAGCAAGATCTACACATACCTTTGTGCATACTGGTATAGGAAGTGCACAACTTCTAACATATACTGTTGGCAGTTTGTGCATGCAAACTACCGCTAGTGTGACATCTCTGCCTAAAATAGTCTGTCAAATGCTGGCCAGTTAGCAGTGGTACATTAGATATTGTCAGTGAGGTTTTATCAAGGTATGCTGGTTGTTGCAACATTGAATGCATGGCTATGACATAAAGGCACTTATGGTAACTAATTGCTTCTCTATGTGACTTTGGCAATTACAGCTCCTCATTTGTATCTTTGCTTTTTTCTCCAGTAACCCACTACAGCTTGATACATGTCATTGATACATGTCATTGATACATGTCACTTGATACATGTCATTGATACATGTCATTGATACATGTCATTGGTGCATGTCATTGATACATGTCACTTGATACATGTCATTGATACATGTCATTGATACATGTCACTTGATACATGTCATTGATACATGTCATTGACACATGTCACTTGATGCATGTCATTTTCACCTTCAGACTATGAATCACGACCTGGATTTAAGGGTGCACGTTTGCATCTTCTTATACTCTCAGTAGCCAAGCACTTAATATTCATGTAATTATACAATTAGTTACTTAGATTGCTTCCTGCACCATTGCCCTCACTGCTCAGTACCTCTGTATCACTCGCTAGAATGAATCACAACATTCCTGAATGTGCTCACTTCCTGTACAGTATTTCCCTGCACAATATTTGTATCTGAAAGTATGAATCAGAATATGCCTGAGTGTTCTAACTTCCTGCACAGTAACTCCTTGCTCAGTATTTGTATCTGGTAATATGAACCACAACATGCCTGAGCATTCTCACTTCCTGTACAGTAACTCTCTCGGTGGCACCAGCTGGTAGTATGAATCATAACATACCTGAATGAGCTCACTTCCTGTACAGTAACTCCCTGCTCAGCATTTCTATCTAGTAGTATAAATAATAACATGCCTGAGCATTCTCACTTCCTGTACAGTAACTCCCTGCTCAGCATTTCTATCTAGTAGTATAAATAATAACATGCCTGAGTGAGCTCACTTCCTGTACAGTAACTCCCTGCTCAGCATTTCTATCTAGTAGTATAAATAATAACATGCCTGAGTGAGCTCACTTCCTGTACAGTAACTCCCTGCTCAGCATTTCTATCTAGTAGTATAAATAATAACATGCCTGAGTGAGCTCACTTCCTGTACAGTAACTCCTGCTCAGCATTTCTATCTAGTAGTATAAATAATAACATGCCTGAGTGAGCTCACTTCCTGTACAGTAACTCCCTGCTCAGCATTTCTATCTAGTAGTATAAATAATAACATGCCTGAGTGAGCTCACTTCCTGTACAGTAACTCCCTGCTCAGCATTTCTATCTAGTAGTATAAATAATAACATGCCTGAGTGAGCTCACTTCCTGTAGAGTAACTCCCTGCTCAGCATTTCTATCTAGTAGTATAAATAATAACATGCCTGAGTGAGCTCACTTCCTGTACAGTAACTCCCTGCTCAGCATTTCTATCTAGTAGTATAAATAATAACATGCCTGAGTGAGCTCACTTCCTGTACAGTAACTCCTGCTCAGCATTTCTATCTAGTAGTATAAATAATAACATGCCTGAGTGAGCTCACTTCCTGTACAGTAACTCCATGCTCAGCATTTCTATCTAGTAGTATAAATAATAACATGCCTGAGTGAGCTCACTTCCTGTACAGTAACTCCCTGCTCAGCATTTCTATCTAGTAGTATAAATAATAACATGCCTGAGTGAGCTCACTTCCTGTACAGTAACTCCATGCTCAGCATTTCTATCTAGTAGTATAAATAATAACATGCCTGAGTGAGCTCACTTCCTGTACAGTAACTCCATGCTCAGCATTTCTATCTAGTAGTATAAATAATAACATGCCTGAGTGAGCTCACTTCCTGTACAGTAACTCCATGCTCAGCATTTCTATCTAGTAGTATAAATAATAACATGCCTGAGTGAGCTCACTTCCTGTACAGTAACTCCCTGCTCAGCATTTCTATCTAGTAGTATAAATAATAACATACCTGAGTGAGCTCACTTCCTGTAGAGTAACTCACCTGGGTAACAGACATGATCACTATGAATCCTGGTCATAATACTTTGCATGGTCTACAGCACTGAAAGGAAGTGAATCTTGCTTAATTTAGTACTTAGTTAATGGTATTATTCAATATTTCAATTATCTTACAGATCCATCCATCCACAACCCATTTTTCCATTTTTTGCACATGAGGTTGGGGTATCACTTCAACAGTGATAATCATCTTGAACCAAGTTTCACACTGCTGGGTGGCTTGGCCTGCCATGGTAGTCTTACCACATCACACACCGCACACTCATACCTATGGCCAGTTTAGAGTGTCCAATCCACATACTGCATGTATCAGTACATTTGACTCAAAGAAAGGCTTTGAGACTGTGCTTTTATTTGTTTCAAATTTTTGCAATATTCATAATCTTATTTAACCCCACTACCTGTATTTTTTTTTCTCATTAATTAATTTTATCGTGGGGGTTTTCTTAGGCAACACAATCTTTCCTTGTTATGAAAAAGCATAAATTAATATATATCAGCCATGGTCAATTTTTTTGAGTAGTCTTAAAAATAAATGTTGAACTGAACACATTCAAATTCAGCATCTATGCTTCTTGGAGTTTTGTGTACATGAACCATATGATCCATCCACTGCAAAGCATGGAAGCTGATCAGTTCTGCCACACCATGTGGAGGGACACTGAGTCTCTTTCATTTTCATAACAAGTGATTAGCCACAAACCTTAAATGAGGATCTTAGTGAAAAATTCAATTGTTCATTGAGAAAGTCGGATTTAATGATTTTTTTTTGTCAGTGGGAATATTGAATAAGATAACACGACCACCTCTTTCTGGATGCTCTAGATTACTAATCTCCACAGATTACTGAATCCAGGCAAAAAATATGATCATATATATTTTTGGATTCTATTTAGTCTGCCAGCTATGTCCCAGACTTTTGTTCCTGGTAAGCAAGTTACAGACTTATATCTTTTACAGATGCGTATGAGGTATGTTACTGTTTTGTGGAAAATTCACTCACTGATTTCACGTACATCACTGATGTTATTTGATTTTAGCATGTTTCTTTTTTAATATCAGAAGCCCTAACTTTATGGCTAGGCAAAACAAAACAGTTCTACTACTGAAATAACATGCAGATACCTTTGCTGCAGTATCCCATGTTTTACAGACATGTCATATATACAGATAATTAACTGTATACATGTGTGTGTGTGTGTGTGTGTGTGTGTGTGTGTGTGTGTGTGTGTGTGAGAGTGCACGCATGTGTGTGTGCACATGTGTGTGTGTATCTGTGTATGTGCACAAGCTTGTATTTATGGATGACATTTTCACTGATGAGATACTTCATCGAACACAACAAAATAGGGCGTCCACTTGGAAACCAGTGTAGCTAACAGCAGCCATCAACCTGTCATGCAGGGGATCGTACAACAATGCTTTGGATTAGGAATGAACTGCATATATGTTTACTCAGTTTATATCTACAGCAAGGTTTTTGGAATAGAAATTATGGTGCACCAGTGGGTATCATTTTGACAAAATACCTTACCTGAAGAACAACAGAGAATGACTGAATATGTGAAAATGTCAAAAAAGTGCAGGCTGCCACTGTATATACCCTGTACTAGTAAAACTTCAGTAAAACAGTAATTCGCTATTAAAGAGAAAAGTATAAGGTCAGTGTGAAGATTGGGGAAGATGGGCGAAGGATGCCAGCCTAGTCAAATAGAATTTGATACATAGTTTTATCATTTGTATATATAAATGTAAAATACAGGCTTGTGTTCTTAAATGAAAGAAGACACTGTGAATTGTGAACTTCAAGGTTGTTGCAACACTGCCATCTGCTGTAAGGAAAACTAAGCCAAGCATTTCAAATGTTCTTTGAAGTTAAAATTATCTAAATAGTGGTACCAAAGTGGCTGGCTGAACACATTATTTCTATTGTTTTAACTAAGGGAATAATTACTAGAGTGTACATGTGAAATGTCTTTTATTGTTGTAGTTTCCTGAGCCAGAGTTAGATTGCTAAATAATGTAGCCTTTTTGCCTGGGAACTCCAGACTAAGTGTCAAAATGATGTAATGTGTATACTGGGAAAACCTAAGTGTCAAAATGATGTAATTTGGGAGGGCCTAACAAAAATGCTTGTTAGTGAGTTTAAAAACTATTGTTCAGAGAGACTGTGAGCATTTTGATCTTGATATCCCACTTATCAGCACTCTGCCTGTTGTCTTATGTAAGTTGTGTCTTAGAAGTATGTTTTCTTGTAGTAATAGCTAGGAACTTAGAAGAAAGTTAGACAAGTGTTTTTCTGTTATATCAGAACTTTCCTACTGTATTGTTTTAAGTTTCTGTGTGATCTCTGAACTCTTAGATATCACTGTGGTGTAGTAGTATTGTTTTATGTTTTAATTATTTATTATTAAATATTTAAAAAACCTTTACCTGTGGCTGGTTTGTGCAGAGATAAGTAAGTTCTAGAGTACATTGCATATTTATAGAGTCTATTGTAATAAGCCACTCTAAAAAGCCTTAGACTGAATAGTCACATTACCAATTGGATAATAATATTGCACAGCAATAATTGGACACCCTTTTAATGGCTTTGGGTAGCTAATAAGTATTAGCTGGTGGTGGCAGAAATTACTACTGTATATTCTGGGTAAAGGGGCACAGCTGGAGAATCTGTGTCAGCCTTTCCCAGGAGTGTCAGGAAGTTGTATAAATACTTATCTCAAAGTGTGTGTGGTGTGTCAGCTACCTGGGCAGGGACACAAAGCACTCATGGGACAGAGAAGGTACTGGAGGTTAGCTTGCCAGCTAGGCTGAGATCTGGACTCTATAGCTGTGCCAGTGGGGAGTCTTATTGGGGACCTGGAGAGCAAGGGAGCAACCAGCCTCAGACTGACTGTGGTCTCTGTGTGCACTTAAGGGAAATTGTACTTTACTGTGTGTATTTGTTATCCGTTCCGCTTATATGAGACACCCTGCCTGGTGTTAGTGATGAGGAGTGAGGCTCCAGGGCATGGTTGTCACATTTCTGGTGGCAGTGGGTGGTGTAAGATATCCTTACATTTGTGGTTGTAGTGGTTGGGATAAGATATCCTCACTTGTGGTTTGCAGTGGTGTGGGTAGAGTGAATCCTGTAGCTTATGTACAGTGATCTCTGGAGGTGTTTTGTACTCTAACTCAGCCATTGAGTGTATACTCAGAGTTCAAATCACAATTGTTTTATTTCTTTTGTTAGCTTAGTTAGTCAGGGTGAGCAGGCAGCATGTCAGCACAGGAGTATGGACAGGTGACAAGGAGCCAGCAGGTGGAGATGTGCCAGGCTAGGGGACTGGTGCATGGAAACCTGACTAAGGCAGACCTGATTGCAGCCTTGGTTACAGCTGCATCAGAAAACAGCATCCAGGAGGAAAATCAGACTGGCAGTGGAGATACAATATTCTCAGAGAATGGGCAACTCAACCTTTCTGCGAAGGACAATCAGACTGGCAGTGGAGAAGCAATATCCTCGGGGAATTGACAGCTCAGCCTTTCTGCAGTGGACTTAAAAATCCAGCTGGAGCTAAACAGACTTGAGTTGGAGGCCAAGCATTTGGAGATAGAAGCCAAAGAAAAGGAGCATCAGAGGAAGCATGAGAGGGAAATGCTGACTCTTCACCGGAGTCATGGAGGTAATGGGCAAGGGAGTAACTGCACCCCAGAAGCACAACAGGTCAGTAAATTTCTTCCGCAATTTAAGGAGGGGGATAGGTTTGATAGTTTCATTCACATGTTTGAAAGGCTATGCAAACAGTATAGTGTTTACCAAAGGCACTGGGTATGGTTCCTGACCCCCTTACTCCATGGGAAAGCTGTAACTTGTATATCACAAATGCCTGATTCTGTCTGTTTTGATTATACTGCTGTAAAAAATGTCTGTTAGAATGTTTTAAGCTAACACCTGAAATGTATAGGAAAAGGTTTTGTGAGCATAGATGCAAGGCAGATGAAAATGTATGTGAATATGTTGCTGAACTGAGCACTTATTTTCATAACTGGGTGAGTGGATGTCAGGTCATCACTTTTGAAAGGCTGGCAGACCTTTTGGTGAGGGAACAAGCCCTTAGCACTTTGCCTGAGGACATGAGGATCTGGTTAGCTGATAGACAATGTGCTACTTCAGATGAGTTGGGGAAGAAGGGAGACCTATACCTGGCCAGCAGGGCAGCCCTGCACAGGAAGGGGACCACCAGTACTGCTCATGGGTCTAAAGGAACACATGGTGGGCAGCACAGACTGCCCCAACAGAATCTGCCAGTAGCAGGGAAGCCACTAGTCCAGGTACATGTCCAGAAGCTAGGGTGAAATGTTTTGAATGCAACCAGTGGGGCCATGTGGCATACAGATGTCCATGGAGGCAAGATGGAGAACCAAAAGTGAGAGAGCCAGTAAGTGGGAAAGACAAAATGCCAATAGTAGGTTGTCTTGGGACAACAAGGGTACCAAACTACCACCAGAGGTTATATCTTATTGTAGTGAATGGTAAGGAGGCCATTGCTAAGAGAGACACAGCCTCTGATATAACCGTTGTAAAGCCTACAATGGTTACAGAGGAGCACTTCTTGCCTGGGCAGTCTACTCCAGTCAGGGCTTTAGGAGGGATCCCATTCCAAATACCTTTGGCTAGGGTTTACCTTGACTGGGAGGGTGGAAAAGGAAGCCAGCAAGTAGGTGTGGTTGAGGATATACCTGCAGATGTCCTGATAGGGAATGATTTTGATAGTGCAGTACCCTGTGCTTGTGCAGTTACACACAGTCAGGCTTGGAGACAAGC
This sequence comes from Protopterus annectens, assembly GCF_019279795.1. NCBI lineage: Eukaryota > Metazoa > Chordata > Ceratodontiformes > Protopteridae > Protopterus > Protopterus annectens. The sequence continues at coordinate 16,532,410 of NC_056745.1, forward strand.
ATGTAAGTCTGGTAGCCTGGGAGAGACCCAGGCAGACTGCATACTTGCAGCCAGGCCTGGTGAGGTGGTTACTTCAGGAAGGGAGCTACTCTGTAGCAGTGAGACTGAAGGTAAGCCACAGCTGCTTGTGGGTAGTGATGTTCCCTTGGACAGGGTAACTGCAAAGGTAGAGGTGAGTTGTAGTACCCAGGCTGAAAGTGAGGCACCACTGTCAGAGGATGCCAGACTTCCTGTGGAAGAGGAGCTGGGAAGGGTTACAAGGAGAGAGTTGAGACAGGCTCAGCTCTCAGACCCTGCATTGCAAGGCCTGAGACAGGTGGCTAGGGAGGCACCTGATTCTCAAGGGAAGGTGGAATCTGTATACTGGGACAAAGGGTTACTATACAGAGAGTGGACCCCTGAGGGAGGGATAGAAGGTGAGAGAGTACAGCAGTTGGTAGTGCCTAGAACCTACCATCTGGCACTTCTAGCCATAGCCCATGATATTCCATTGGCAGGTCATATGGGCATAAAACATACAAAGAGGCATATTATGCAGAACTTCTATTGGCCTGGAATTTCCAGAGATGTAACAGGTACTGCAGGACCTGTGAGCAGTGCCAAAAGGTAGGCAAGGCAGGAGACAAGGTGAGAGCTCCTTTGATGCCTTTGCCTGTGATTGAGGAGCCATTTCAAAGGATAGCAATGGATATTGTGGGTCCTCTGAGTACCCCAAGTTCCACAGGGAAAACGTATATCCTAGTGGTAGTGGATTATGCTACATGATACCCTGAGGCAGTGGGTTTGTCCTCCATTGAGGCAGAGAAGGTGGCAAATGCTTTGTTAGAGATTTTCAGCCAGGTGGGTTTCCCAAAAGAAATACTGACTGACAGAGGTACCAATTTCATGTCAGACCTGCTGGCTTGTCTGTGGAAGTCCTGTGCGGTGAAGCACATGAAGACCACCACCTACCATCCCTAGACTAATGGTCTTGTTGAGAGGTTCAACTCTGCAATCAAGTCTATGCTACGGGCATTTGCAGATCAGTTTAAGAGGGAGTGGGATAAATATTTGCCCCATCTGTTGTTTGCTTACAGAGAGGTTCCCCAGGAATCCACAGGTTTTTCACCCTTTCAGTTGCTGTATGGACGCAGGATGAGGGGACCTCTAGATTTAATTTGAGATGAGTGGGAAGGTGAGTGCGAGTCTCACAAGGAGTCTGTTGTGGCATACGTCCTAAACCTCAGGACAAGGCTCAGGGTTGGCCCAGGAGAACCTGGAAAAAGCCCAACAACAGAAAAAGGTGTGGTATGACAGGAATGCTCGAGCAAGAGAGTATGCTGTGGGGAAGCAGGTAATGGTTCTCATTCCTGTCAGACACAACAAGCTTCAGGCAGCTTGGGAGAGACCCTATAAGGTGGTAAGAAAGGCAAATGATGTTAACTACATGGTGGAAGTGCTAGGCAGATGGCAGGGCCACAAATTGTACTATGTTAACATGATGAACCTTACCATGATAGGGAGGCCCTTGTGCTGAGTGTTTGCAGTGAATTGCAGGAGGTGTCTGAGGGAGATCTGGGGACTGATCTCCTCAGTGAGGCTCAGGCTGACACTTCAGTGGAAGGGCAGTGTTGCAGGAATTTGGGGATATGTTCACTGGAAAATCAGGGTGCACCCACCTGGTGCAGCACCAGGTGGATACAGGGCCCCAAAGGCCCATTAGGCAGGCCCCTTATAGGGTGCCTGAGAGAGTCAGACAAACTCTGAGGGAAGAGGTATAGGAGATGTTCGAACTAGGGGTGATTCAAGAGTCCAACAGTCCCTGGGCCTCCCCAGTGGTGCTGGTTCCAAAGAAGGATGGCAGCACCAGGTTCTGTGTAGATTACAGGAAATTAAATAGTCACACAGGGTTGGATGCATACCCCATGCCTAGGATAGATGAGGCCCTAGAGCAGCTGGGTGGGGCTAAGTATCTTACAATCATTGATCTTACCAAGGCTTACTGGCAGGTGCCCTTGACTCCCAGTGCTAGAGTGAAGTCAGCCTTTGTGACTCCTTTTGGCTTGTACGAGTTCACAAAAATGCCCTTTGGGATGAAGAATGCCCCAGCGACTTTCTAGAGACTGGTGGATAAGGGTTTGCCCTTGCTTACCTACATGATATTGCCATCTACAGCCATTCCTAGCCAGAGCACCTTCAGCATGTCAGGGAGGTGCTGGGCAGACTACAGAGGGCAGGGTTGACCATTAAGCTGAGAAAATGTCAGGTTGGTATGGCAGAGGTCTCCTACCTAGGACATAGAGTGGGGAGTGTAAGATAAGGCCAGAACCTGCCAAAGTGGAAGCTATTCAGGCATGGCCTGCACCTGTTGCCAAAAAGCAGGTGAGGGCATTCTTAGGGGCAGCAGGGTACTACAGAAAGTTCGTCCCTAGTTATAGTACCATAGCTGCTCCCCTCACAGACCTGACAAGAAAAAACAGGCCAGATACAGTAGTGTGGACCCCAGCATGTGAGCAGGCATTTCAGAAGCTTAAAGAAGCTTTGTGATGACCCTAATGTGTTAGCCAGTCCAGATTACAGCAAAGAATTTGTTGTGCAAGTGGATGCTTTGAACCATGGGGTGGGGGTTGTACTTAGATTTCTTCAGAGGGGGAACAGCACCCAGTGGTTTATCTCAGTCACAGGCTCCAAACCAGGGAGGAATGCTATGCAGCTGTAGAAAAATAATGTCTAGCCATAGTGTGGGCACTGCAGAAATTTCAACCTTATCTGTATGGAAGAAAATTCACTGTAATAACAGATCACAACCCTCTAACATGGTTAAACAGAGCCAATCAGCAAAATGCTAAGTTGCTAAGATGGAGCCAGGGGTTGCAAGCATATGATATGTCAGTGCAGCACCGCATTGGGAGTAGCAATGCCAATGCAGATGGGCTGTCAAGACAGGGAATGGGGTGAGGTACCCTCAGATGGACCCAACCCTCTCAAGTGGCATTTCTCAAGGGTCACTTGAAAAACTAGGTTGAGTTCTCCAGGGGGGAAGAGATGTGAAGATTGGGGAAGATGGGCGAAGGCTGCCAGCAATAGAATTTGAGACAGAATTTTATCATTTATATATATAAATGTAAAATACAGGCTTGTGTTCTTAAATGAAAGAAGACACTGTGAAATGTGAAAGTCAAGATTGTTGCAACATTGCCATCTGCTGTAAGGAAAACTAAGCCAAGCATTTCAAATGTTCTTTGAAGTTAAAATTATCTAAATAGTGATGCCAAAGTGGCTGGCTGAACACATTCTTTCTATTATTTTAACTCAGGGAATAATTACTAGAGTGTACAAGTGAAATGTCTTTATTGTAGTTTCCTGAGCCGGAGTTAGATTGCTAAATAATGTAGCCTTTTTACCTGGGAACTCCAGACTAAGTGTCAAAATGTTGTAATGTGCATACTGGGAAAACCTAAGTGTCAAAATGATGTAATTTGGGAGGACCTAACAAAGATGTGAATTTAAAAACTATTGTTCAGAGACAGACTGTGAACATTTTGATCTTGATATCCCACTTATCAGCACTCTACCTGTTGTCTTATGTAAGTTGTGTCTTAGAAGTATGTTTTCTTGTAGTAATAGCTAGGAACTTAGAAGAAAGTTAGACAAGTGTTTCTCTGTTATATCAGAACTTTTCTACTGTATTGTTTTAAGTTTCTGTGTGATCTCTGAACTCTTAGATATCACTGTGGTGTAGTAGTATTGTCTTGTGTTTTAATTATTTATTATTAAATATTTTAAATACCTTTACCTGTGGCTGGTTTGTATAGAGATAAGTCAGCTCTAGAGTACATTGGATATTTATAGAGTTTGTTGTAATAAGCCACTCTAAAAAGCCTTAGACTGAATAGTCACATTACCAATTGGATAATAATATTGTACACTACTAATTGCATACCCTTTTAATGGCCTTTGGGTAGCTGATAAGTATTAGCTGGTGGTGGCAGAAATTACTACTGTATAGTCTGAGTAAAGGGGCACAGCTGGAGAATCTGTGTCAGCCTTTCCCAGGAGTGTCTGTGAAGTTGTATAAATACTTATCTCAAAGTGTGTGTGGTGTGTCAGCTACCTGGGCAGGGACATGAAGCACTGGTGGGACAGAGAGGGTACTGGAGGTTAGCTTGCCAGCTAGGCTGAGATCTGGACCCTATAGCTGTGCCAGTGGAGAATCTTATTGGGGACCTGGAGAGCAAGGGAGCAACCAGCCCCAGACTGACTGTGATCTCTGTGTGCACTTAAGGGAAATTGTACTTTACTGTGTGTATTTGTTATTCTTTCCTCTTATTTGAGACACCCTCCATGGTGATAGTGGTGAGGATTGAGGCTCCTTGATTGCTGGGCCAGCGCACGGTCATCACAGTCAGTTACACTGTTGCATTATTTGAAGAGTGGTTAAGATGGAAATAGCCATTATAACGATATACAGTGGAGGCCTGGGAATAAAAGTACCACAGAGATTACGTATAGTACTAAACAATCATAGAGTGTAAATAAATACTTTACATAATGCTGAAGAGTCTAAGAAATATTCATGCAGTACAAGTAAAAACCATGCAGCACTATACATTTTGTAAAAAAAAAAAAAAACAGTTCAGCAATGCAGAATACATTATTAGTTATGTTTAATGTGAGGTTAATAGTATAGAGTAAGGAGTCCTAAAGGTGTTCAGAAAGTAGCAGAAACAGAGTCAGAAAACTAAAATGAATTACGAGGGAATAATCAGAAGTAAATAGGAGGAATACGACTTTATGTATTGTTTGGTGTTAGGTGCACGCATGAAGAATGCCAAGACTGGTTTAGGGGGTGTTTAACTTGGATTTTAAATGTTTGGACTTTACCTATTTGCGTAAGGTAGAACTGGATAGAGTTATATATCTTCGGCACATAGTGTGAGAGGACAGAATCCTCAGATAAGTTTTTTATTGATTTGGTTGTATTTAGAAGAGATTTTGCGCTGGAGAGTAGATGCCTGGCTGATGAATATGGCTGTAATGTGTTTTGTCAAGCAAGGTAGTTTGCATAGCAATTGTCTGTAAGTAAAGCAGTTTGGAAGCTCTCATCACTTCAGTTATACATTGGATATATATAGTAGCAAGAGGGTAAGTTTGTAGCAACATTTTGCAATTTATTTGTAAGTATAGGAGATACATACAGAAGGGAAGGAAGCACATAAGATGATGTTATGTTTTTTCTTGCCTTGTTAGTAAGGTAGGGCTTAGATCTATACAGAACACTGAGTTTCTGGTGTGTTTCTTTTTATTACTTGTGTTATGTCATAATCAAAGTTTCTTTTTTATTATGATCTCTAGTAGTTTAGATTTGGATAGTAGTTCTAAGGGTGTGCTCTTTAGAAAGGTTATGCTGAAAGACTGTCTTTCTTGTGAAGGCTGATTTGGAGTGAATAACATAAGAGACTGTTTTTGGAGGGGTTGAGTAGGAGAAGGCAAGTTGTTATATAGGTCTCTGTGGCAAAGAATGATTCTGTAGTTTGGTGAAAGATGGTATGGAGCGGATAAGGGTAGATTCGCCTGCATAATGTATTATTGAAGCATGTTAAGGTGCCTTGTGGAATTTGTCTGAGAACATATTAAATAAGACAGAGTCAAAAAAAGATCCTTGTTGGACACTAATTGGAGCAGGTAGGAAGAAAGAGTATCTTTTGCCTATCCGATACATAACTGTAGAGACACAATATAACTAACTGGGAAAGATACAGGGAAGAGAGTTCTTCAAGTAATTTTTAGTGTGGGACTTTGTTGAATGTCTTGGATATATGTAAGAAGATAGATGAAACTAAGTTGATTTTGTTTCTCTCAATATTCAGTGTTTGTAAAGATAAGAATTACAGTTGTGCTACCATATTTGGGCCTTAAACCATGTTGCATACTTAGATTCTTTTCTGCTAAATATTTAATTAGGTGGAAGTGAATTTTTCATGCATTTTAGCTAGTGGGGATAGGCTACCTATGTCTATAATTTGTAAAAATCTGTAGATGTTCCACACTTACATTGGGGGTTTATATATGATAATTTCCTTAGTATAAGGATAGAGCATTCACTAATGGAAATGTTAATAAGGACTGATATTGTTAATAAGGACTGATACTGTTAATAAGGACTGATATTGTTAATAAGGACTGATATTGTTAATAAGGACTGATATTGTTAATAAGGACTGATACTGTTAATAAGGACTGATACTGTTAATAAGGACTGATACTGTTAATAAGGACTGATATTGTTAATAAGGACTGATATTGTTAATAAGGACTGATACTGTTAATAAGGACTGATACTGTTAATAAGGACTGATATTGTTAATAAGGACTGATATTGTTAATAAGGACTGATACTGTTAATAAGGACTGATATTGTTAATAAGGACTGATACTGTTAATAAGGACTGTTATTGTTAATAAGGACTGATACTGTTAATAAGGACTGATACTGTTAATAAGGACTGATACTGTTAATAAGGACTGATACTATATATGCTAAGGCATCTGCTGCTATTCTTAGGTATTCTGCCAATAGGTTGTCAGCGAACAAGGTTGTATGCTTTAGTGTGTTGATGTTTTTCTAATTGTAGAGGTTTGAACTGCTGGAAGTTGCACAGAGTATTCTGAGTCTCAGAGAGTGTTAGGAGAGAACCAGTGAAGGGGGTTTATTTTTGAGAAGTGAGAGGGCCTTTTCAATGAAACAAGAATTAAACTGATTGTCCATAATATCTGAACTGACAGGAGCACAGTGGCGCAACAACTACTGTTATCACCTCATAGAAAGACATTTGCTGGTTCAATTCTCAGATGGGGTGCATTCTGTGTGAAGTCTGCATGTCCTCCATGTCTTCACATGGGTTTTCTTCAGGTACTCCTGTTTCCTTCCATATTTTAAAGACATGCAGTAGGGAGACTCGGCACACCAAACTGGCCATAGGTGTGAGTACCAATATACTGGTATGGAAGAACCATGCCAGAATTAGCAACCTGGGGGTATGACCATCTTGTGTATATGATTGTCAGTTTTGATGTGACACCCTGACCTCCTGTGCAAAAATTAGCAAAAGAGATTGTAGATAGATTTGTGTTGCTGTGTTTGGATGGCCTGAATAAAGAAGCATGTTAATACAACAAATGTAAAATAAAATAAAATAAAATACAGTAAGAGGAAAGCTTGCGATTATTATGATGCTGTTTTGGCAGTTAATATAGCAGGATTGCTTATCAGGTTTAATGTGGAATTAGGCAAGGTTTCTAATCTGTTTGCATTTTTCAAGGGAAGCTTATAGTGTTATCCATGCTTTCCAGGCTCTCTCTATAATAATTGTTTTTTTTTTTGTTTTGTTTTTTTTTTTTTGGGGGGGGGGGGTTGTTTTTTGTAAGCCTTGGATTTGATTTTACTCTTTTGGTTCTCTGTGGGCTGTATTGATTTACTATGTTTAGTGGTGTAGAATCAAAATGTGAGACTGCATTACCTAGAGGCACATTTTTTTACTGGAGCCTGGTTATATTGTCCTCAGCTAATTAAAATGAAGTCTTTGTTGAAAGAGGATAGGCCATGTATTTGTTTTGTAGATTTTTTATTTACACTATTATAATCTCTGAGAGCAAAAGCAGGCAGGTGGTCACCTATTGCAGCAGGTAAGCACCCAGAGTTGATTGTATTATTATGATTACTGGTAAGTGTCCAGTCTGATAGTGGTTGTATAACACTCTTTGTATCTATCTTAATAGGTGTAGTAATAATCTTGGTGAATCCATAAAGGTTTATTGGGTTGGATAATGTGTCTAAGTTAGTAAGTAGCCAAATCAATGTTAACATCTCCTAATATCATAATTGCTGAGGTATGATATTGGAAAACTAGCATGAGATATTTTATAGTGTTAATACCTGCAGGAAATGTAAAACAGCTTCAGTACATATACACATATGAGTCTTTGTTTTAAGGTAAGAGGTGAGGAGTTCTGCACTGTGGAAGAAGCGGATTATATCAAATTAGAGTGTTAGCTCTAGTGTATTTTTGGAAATGATGGCTATTCTTTTTGCCTTCTTTGATCCTATCCAGTCTAAGAATGTTGTAACACGGTGGGAGTATTTGTTCAGATGATATTTTATATTTTAACCAGGTTCCTGCACCTATGAATATATATCAAGTGAGTAATGTGCAAGGCATGTGGATGTCCTTTACTTACTGCAATAACTTTTAAGGCTTATATTGAGGAGCAGAAAGCTTGTCTGTCTGTTTAGGAAAGACAGGAGAGTGAGTGAAGTCTTTTGTGTTTGATGAGACAGGAGTAGTATATGGTTGGTAGTTTGAACCGGGATAGTGATGGATATTGTAGCTGAGTTTTAGAGATGAACAAATATAGTGATGGGAAGGAAGCTATTTAGGTTTATATTTATATTTTATTAGGGAGTGGGGTGTCCAGCAGTTAGGCTGGAGATATTTACAGCAGAAGAAACTAACAGTAATGCTACTCAATGCCAGAAGTCTAAACCTCAAGATGCACGCACTCGAAACTTTCCTTAGCATGGAGAACATCGATATCTGTGCAGTAACAGAAACCTGGTTCAAGGCTCCCGAGAGCACCCCAGCACTACCAGGTTATACCTCATACCATGCTTTTTGGCCCCAAAACTTGGACTGAACCACAAAAGGAGGGGGAGTTATCAATATTCGTCAAAGATACCCACACCTCCAGGTTGGTGGCACAGCACGAAACATCAGAGACTATCCATGTGCAACTAACAGTGGGTAAAACTGCTTTCCAGTTTATAGCCTGCTACAGACTACCCTCCCAAACACAGGAACCCCACTCGGCCTTCCTGAGAACACTGGAAAATATGAAGGTCTCGCCAAACACCATTATATTGGGTGACTTCAACTACCCAAACATAGACTGGGAGCATTACTCTAGCTCCAACACCCGAGCCCAAAGGTTCCTAGAATTTGTAAACTCAAATGCTATGGAACAACTTGTTACCACTCCCACTAGTGGGGAAAACATACTGGACTTGATCATCACCAACATGGGGACTCTATGCTCCAGACAAGAAGTGTATCCCTCACTGGTAAGATCAGACCATAAACTAATCTCACTGGATATTCACATCCCAACCCCACCCCCTGTCAAGAAAACCACAGTGAAAAACTTCTCTAAAGCAAATTTTACATGCCTCAAAACCGAGGTGGAATCCTTCAAAGCCCCCGGGCCTGTGGAAAATATGGCCCAGACCGCAGAATCCTTTATAAACGCATTCTATAAACACCTTCAGGAATGCATGGATCATGCAATCCCAAATAAAACCAAGACCCAATCCTCCAAAGGCAGACGTCCTGGCTGGTGGACCCCAGCCATAAACAAACTATACAATCGAAGGAGGAAGCTACTACATGATAGAGCAAAATCCCAAAAAGGGAAGGCATCTCTGATCAGTATTAGCAAAAACCTACGGGCACTCATAAAATCGTCTAAGGCCAGCTTCGAGAGAAAAATTGCACAGGACACTAAGGATAATCACAAGGCTTTCTTTAGTTATGTTAGGAACCTGGGTGGGAATTCCCAGATATGCTCAGAATTAGTCCAAAATGACAAAAAATACACCGAACCCACAGACATTGCCAACATCCTAGCTGACAGGTTCAGCGCAAACTTCTCCCCCCCCTCCCCACCAAAAGGGCAAATATCTATCCCAGCAGAGTGCTACCCCTCTGACATCTCAGATGCTCAGGTGAGTGCTACCCTCTCTAAAGCAAAAAATACAGCATCAATGGTACCAGACGGTGTCCCGGGCTGCGTCCTACATGAACTCCAAGAAGAGCTAAACCCAAACACAAAACTACTGTTCAATCTCAGCCTTACTACAGGATATGTA